>NC_054536.1:58758469-58890969 GCF_017654505.1 Polyodon spathula | reverse complement strand
TATTTAGGTCCTAACATTTATTAGCAAAATAAATAAAATAAAAAGTTTTACTAATTATAAATAATCTAGATATCTACAGTATGGTCGTGCTGTTTGTTCGGTTACTTGTTCACAGTGTGTGTTCAACCCTCCTCCTGGCTTTAGAAGAGATGAGAGGTGCCTGTGTTGTTACTGTAATAAGCTTAAATAAAGTTGCTGAAACTTAACAGACTCCGTGCAGTTGTTTGATTTCAACTTGTCATTCAAAACGGAGACTAGTTGCTATAGTATTGCGGTTACTGTATTACCATTGACAGCAAACACTTTCTCAATTATTTAATGTTATCTTTATTTGCTACACTAAATTTAAATAAATAGATAGGGCAGTAAGGAAGCCGAATATTTTACACTGACAGACAACATTCAGAGGCTGTGTGCACTACAAGAACTGAGACTTTCAACAAGCAGGCAAAAGGTAAAATACACAAATACTGTATTTACGTATTTTCGGGCGGGTTGATTTGGAACAGTGATTAAACATAGTTTGAAAGATAACATTTAAGGTCCTTCATTTTTTTCAGATTTAAGCCCTTGTATTGACCAATCAGGTTAAAGGAAATCCATTTTCTAATTTGTTATAATGTTTCAAACTAGTTAACCTCATACATTATCAGGCAGCGAAACCGATATCTTGTTTCAAGTCCGCCGATAGTACTGACTTATTTCAATCACTGAAACAAAGCAAATACACTGTGTTAAGTTTACACAGAAGTTAACTAGTTAAAAGTTGCACATGACACATGCACACACACGCAGCAACAACCAGAGAAAGAAAGGACAGACATACACATACAAATACAGAAGTGGTACTCCTGTTATGCTGCTCTCCATATATTGTACGTAAATATTTTCACTTGTAACAATTGCCATGAGAAGAAAATGCTACAGTGCTCGTAAAAATAAATGTAGTACTCCATTGTATCTGCAAAATAGGATTTTTTTTTATTAATTCATATATTTATTATTAATTTATGAATAATATTGGTAGTTCTTACATTCTCGTTTTTTCGTCAGGTTCTTTTTTCTTTCTTTGATTTCCACTTTGTCAGTCCAAGCGCATGCAGTTGCTAATTACGACCATTTTCCTTTTTTATAGTGTTTTCAGGTGTTAAAAGTTCCTGATTGCACAACAGAATAAACCTGGTTTCAACAGGTCTTAACACAGTGCTCAACTGTCATCAGAAACGCTTCGGCGAATATGTTAATGATACCATACCCCGAAATTTATGGTGATACGTGGCGATGGGGCAGGCGCTATATAACGGCGCAGGACATATATTCAGAATACCAATTCAGCGCAGTGGGTTTTTTTTTTTACGTTTACACTTCATTTTTGCGCCACAGAATTTGCGCTTGCACTCACATTTGCACGGCGATCAGAAAACAGCACTGAATGTATAAAAACTAAAATTGTTTTCTAGCAGTTACCATTATTCACCAATTTATTTTCCTTTAAAAAAAAAAAGTGCAATTTTACCTACTCAAGAGCTTGATACATTTTTTTAACCAACCTCCATGGGAAGCTTTATGAACAGAACAGGAGTGTGGTCTGCATTCCTTCATCTACAAATATGCTTGGTTGACAGGAATTTCCTTACCTCCATTCGCCAGCAGGTTCTCTTGTACTTTGTCCTTGGTGTCCTCCAGCACATCAGCCATATACTGAGACACCTTCTTCACTACACTGAAAAGAGAAAAAGGACAGATCAGTATGTTGAAAAGAGCCCAACTCCATATATCTACTAGCTCAGGAAAGTAGGAGACATACACATACATACATACATAAGCAAAAAGGCACGACAGGATGTGGGATATACTCTAATATCCACACGCCCCGGGTGCGTTATAAGACACAAGGCAAACAGGTCAATTACATAACTCCTGCTCGTTTATTTTCTTCAAAAAAATCTCTTTTAGTTAAAACATGACTAGAAAAGCAAACAAACAACGCTTTGACACTACCGTGTCTTCTTCAGGTTCACTAACTGAATTGAAAGTAGGCTTTACATTTATACCAATTATATTAATTACAGTGGCTTGCAAAAGTATTGACCCCCCTTGGCATTTTTCCTATTTTGTTGCCTTACAACCTGGAATTACAATTGATTTTTATTTGGATTTCATGTAATGGACATACACAAAATAGTCCAAATTGGTGAAGTGAAATGAAAAAAATAACTGGTTTAAAAAAATTCTAAAAAATAAATAACGAAAAAGTGGTGCGTGCATATGTATTCACTCCCTTTGCTATTAAGCCTCTAAATAAGATCTGGTGCAACCAATTACCTTCAGAAGTCACATAATTAGTTAAATAAAGTCCACCTGTGTGCAATCTAAGTGTCACATGATCTGTCACATGATCTCAGTATATATGCACCTGTTCTGAATGGCCCCAGAGTCTGCAACACCACTAAGCAAGGGGCACCACCAAGCAAGCGGCACCATGAAGACCAAGGAGCTCTCCAAACAGGTCAGGGACAAAGTTGTGGAGAAGTACAGATCAGGGTTGGGTTATAAAAAAATATCCAAAACTTTGAACATCCCACGGAGCACCACTAAAGCCATTATTAAAAAATGGAAAGAATATGGCACCACAACAAACCTGGCAAGAGAGGGCCGCCCACCAAAACTCACGGACCAGAGGGGCAACAAAGAGACCAAAGATAACCCTGAAGGAGCTGCAAAGCTCCACAGCGGAGATTGGAGTATCTGTCCATAGGACCACTTTAAGCCGTACACTCCACAGAGCTGGGCTTTATGGAAGAGTGGCCAGAAAAAAGCCATTGCTTAAAGAAAAAAATAAGCAAACACGTTTGGTGTTCGCCAAAAGGCATGTGGGAGACTCCCCAAACATATGGAAGAAGGTACTCTGGTCAGATGAGAATAAAATTGAGCTTTTTGGCCATCAAGGAAAATGTCATGTCTGGCGCAAACCCAACACCTCTCATCACCCCAAGAACACCATCCCCACAGTGAAGCATGGTGGTGGCAGCATCATGCTGTGGGGATGTTTTTCATCGGCAGGGACTGGGAAACTGGTCAGAATTGAAGGAATGATGGATGGCGCTAAATACAGGGAAATTCTTGAGGGAAACCTGTTTCAGTCTTCCAGAGATTTGAGACTGGGACGGAGGTTCACCTTCCAGCAGGACCATGACCCTAAGCATACTGCTAAAGCAACACTCGAGTGGTTTAAGGGGAAACATTTAAATGTCTTGGAATGGCCTAGTCAAAGCCCAGACCTCAATCCAATTGAGAATCTGTGGTATGACTTAAAGATTGCTGTACACCAGCGGAACCCATCCAACTTGAAGGAGCTGGAGCAGTTTTGCCTTGAAGAATGGGCAAAAATCCCAGTGGCTAGATGTGCCAAGCTTATAGATACATACCCCAAGAGACTTGCAGCTGTAATTGCTGCAAAAGGTGGCTCTACAAACTATTGACTTTGGGGGGGTGGGGGGGTGGGTGAATACTTATGCACGCTCAAGTTTTCAGTTTTTCTGTCTTATTTCTTGTTTGTTTCACAATAAAAAATATTTTGCATCTTCAAAGTGGTAGGCATGTTGTGTAAATCAAATGATACAAACCCCCAAAAAATCAATTTTAATTCCAGGTTGTAAGGCAACAAAATAGGAAAAATGCCAAGGGGGGTCAATACTTTCGCAAGCAACTGTAGTTACATATCTTATGTCTGTGTCAAATAAATAATTCATTTTATCAATAAACATTGAATAATCATTGCCGATAAAACTATTTAAATCTAAAACATCAATCAACAATTTAAATGTTAATTAATTATACTTGAACCACCAAACAACAAGTTATCTCTAATCATTTAAGTAATTCCAGATTCTACAAATAGGCAGGCAAACAATTCTTGTGTATTTTAATTTTGAAACAATTAAATCACCCTTATAAAAAAATGAGTGTAATGTTAACAAGCTATTTATCCTAAACTTCAAAACAATAACATGTCATTTGTACAACCATCATTATGAATGGTATAATGCCAATAGCAAAAGGTTACAAAATACATGAAGTCACATTACACTATGTAACACAATTTTTGTTCCTGGGTAGTAAGTGTTATTTCCTAATTGCTTATGCCTCAAAAGTATAGAAAATGGCTGTTATTCCCCACAAACTTTGCTTTTGTGACCAGTTCAGTGTTATTTAGAAATTTACCTATTTCCAATGAGAAAACGGGCGAATGTGTGTCTTCGTTCACATAAAGTCAGAAAAAAACAACATATGAATCCAAATTAACATGTATTTATACTAAAGTAATACAAAAATGACTACAAAAGATTTAGAAGTGAGTGGTTTTTTGAGATTTACGATTATACTGTAAATCACTTTCACGAATCAGCCCCCAAATGTAGTCTCCCATCATGTTCTCGTTATCCTTGGTAGCGGCGTTCAAAGTCCAGTATATCCGGGTGGAAGCGCTCCCCTTGCTCCTCCGAGTACGCTCCCATGTTCTCCTTGAATTTATCAAGATGAGCATCAAGGATATGGACTTTGAGGGACATCCTACAGCCCATTGTGCCATAGTTCTTCACCAGAGTCTCAACCAGCTCCACATAGTTTTCGGCCTTGTGATTGCCCAGGAAGCCCCGAACCATTGCGACAAAGCTGTTCCAAGCCGCTTTCTCCTTACTAGAGAGCTTCTTGGGGAATTCATTGCACTCCAGGATCTTTATCTGTGGTCCGACGAAGACACCGGCTTTGACCTTTGCCTCAGACAGCTTAGGGAAGAAGTCTTGAAGGTACTTGAAGGCTGCCGACTCCTTATCTAGCGCTCTGACAAATTGTTTCATAAGGCCCAATTTGATGTGCAGTGGTGACATCAGCACCTTCCGGGGGTCCACCAGTGGCTCCCACTTGACGTTGTTCCTCCCCACAGAGAACTCGGTCCGCTGTGGCCAGTCCCGCCTGTGGTAGTGCGCCTTGGTGTCCCTGCTGTCTAATCAAGTCGTTGAGGTCTTTTTGGTTGGGGTAGTATGGGTTTCTCTCCTCAGCTCCACCTCAAATTGTCATCTGGATCTACAACGTCTTCCTCGCTGTCTGACTTGCTGCTCTCTTCTAAAGATGGCTGCACTCTCTCCGGAGGAGGCGGTACAGGGAGCTCATGGCAGTGTGGCACCGGGGTGATGGATGAAGGAAGGTCCGGATACGTGATAGCAGGTGCATTCTTGCCAGTCCGACGTTTGGAAGGGTCCACCACGCAGAAGTAACAGTTGCTTGAGTGGTCAGTGGGTTCCCGTCAAATTCTTGGGATAGCGAACTTCATGGCTCTCTTTTCCCCTCTGTACCATCCTACAAAAATACATTTATTTCACCCATGACTAATGTGTAAGAGATTCTCGCAACATTTTTCATATATGATATATTTTTTCAATAACATTGAAAATTGTAAAACATTTTAAAATTAAAAACTTTTACAATTTTAAAAATTAATAAATTTCATAACATAAAATTCCGAGCAACAATTGTCCATCTTACCTTCCAGAGTTTTTTTGCAGTGCTCGCAGGTGAAATGAGGTGCCCAGGGTTTGTCTTGTTATCCCCGACAGGCATGCCGAAATATGCCTTGTAGGCCTCACACATCTTAGCAGATGCTTCCACAGAGTACTTTTTCGCTCTTGTCTTGATAAATTGGCCGCAGACATAGCAAAATGCGTCTTGCCGGATGCTTGATGCCATCTCAGAAAAATGCAGATATGTATCCACTTAGGCAGCTGGAACTAAACTGAACTGGTGGGCTTAAGGCCCCTGTATTTATACTACTATTTATATTACTGGAAAGTTCTAGAAAGTTCCTCCAAGTTTACTCAGCACTGAATCTATCTGGAATGTTCTGGAAAATAGGTAAATTTCAAAATATCACTGTCCTGCTCACAAATGCAAAGTTTGTGGGGAATAATAGCCATTTTCTATACTTTTGAGGCATAAGCAATTAGGAAATAACACTTACTACCCAGGAACCAAAAAAAAAATTGTTACATGGTGTTATCAGAAATCATACACACCAGAATCTTCATTTATGCATTAATCAGTTACAAATAAGTAACAATTATACCTTAAAAACTCCTATATGTAAAAAACACCAGCTATATTTTACTTAATATTTAATCCAATATAATTATCAATAATGACAGAGTATGCAGTATCTATTAGAGATGAGAACTGAAACCCAGGGTTTCATTTAACCCATGTGGTTCCATTGTTTTCAAAGTGAAAATCCAAAAAGACTCTTCTCGAAAGCTGTTTGATTATATTACCTCCTCTTTCAGGGACTGTTACTTTTTCAATCGTTATATATTTTAAGCTTGATGCAGAGATATGGTTCAATTTTTTATAATGTCTTGCTATAGCGCAATCCATGTTGTTGTTTCAAATTGCAGCTTTATGTTCACCAATGTGTATTTTCAAATTCGTTTTTGTTTGTCCTATATAGGCTAATATGCATGGACATTTACGCATATAAATCACATGTGTGGTATTACAATTAATAAATTATTTAATAGTATATTTTTTTGCCTGTTTGTGGATGATTAAAATGTTTGGCGTTATATGTATTTGAACAATGTGTACATTACACATCGGAAATTACCATAGAAAGAGTTTGTTAACCAATTTTCATTAGATGCTGGTGTTTTATACACTGACAAAACTACTAAATCTTTAATATTTCTACCCAGTCTATAACGGTGCCTTTACGGAAACTCTTTTGGTAAGCCATCTAAATTGAAAGTTTCAATTTCAGCTTCATTTATCTCGAGTAAATGCCTCAATAACAGATGAACAAGCAAAGGACATTGTGAAGATCTCCCAAAGAATACTTTTATCCCTATGAAATCATACAGGAATTGAAATCCCAAATGAACTATGGTTACAAGAAAAAGATTTGTTTGAAATGGCATGCCATAACTTTGTCCGAATACTGGAGGGCCAAGCAAATACCTCAAGGTCTGAGAATAAATTTTAAAAAAAACCTACATTTGGCGCATAAGATCCAGTGTTTTTGAAAGAATGGGAACAAGTATTGAACAAATGCTCATTGGATTTAACCCTGCTAATTATCTAACAAACAAAACATGAAAGTACACTGATGAAAACGGAAGTGCTAAAGACCAGAGAAATTACAAAATAAAATTAAACTGGAAGAGTATATAAACAAAATACGTTGGAGGAACTTGGACAATTCAAAAACGAAATAAAATCCTACAAAAATCAAGAAATATGAAAGAGACACTGAGGATTACAAGAACGGGACTGTTTACAATTGGAATGGAATATTTAAAAGATTTTATCAACAACGCAGGACAAAAAAACACTCCGATTATCACTTGGCCACAAGTGACCATTATTCAAGTGACCTGGGACAATCAAGTGACACCTCAACTACATCAAGCAGTAGTTTTTTAGACAGTTGCTACAATGTAGAAACATATCGACATCGAGAGAGCATAAAAAAAACAAGGTGGGGCAAGAGGCGAAACAGGAAGAGACGCTACAACAGCCCCACCCAGAGGATGGTCACCAGGAGCCTGTGGTAACAAATCTATCTAAATATGAACTTAATCAAACACAATTGTCAGTACTAAATAAGGGTTTATCATTTGTTCCAACTAATAGAGTTAATGCATTTAATTTAAAAGGTGGACTGGTATAAATTTTTTAGACAACTAAATCTGAAACATTTTTTTTAAAACTAAAATACAAATGATGATAGCAGAACGTACCTCACTGGATAAATTTAAGAAGAAATCTACCTTTTTTCCAGTAGGTGTTTTGAATCCTACAATAAATACTTTTAATTAACATTAAAGGATATAGAATGCATTTTAAAGAAACATCCAGTACCCAATCATCAAGACATAAGAGAAACAGAAAAAAAGCTATTACGGAACTTAAAGAATGACAGTATAATAATTAAATCAGCAGGTAAAAGGTGGGTCTATAGTCATTCAGAACCTCGAGGACTATGTTTCTGAGGCATTAAGACAATTAAGTAACACGCAGTTTTATAGACTTCTGACTAATGATCCTATTTTGGAACTTAAAATTGAGAGAAATGCAATACGAGAGACAGCAAAGGAAAGCAATCTGATCACAAATCAAGTTGAAATTTTGAAGGTTAAATATCCTGTAACACCAGTTTTCTATGTTACCAAAAATACATGAAGATTCTCAACATCCCCCAGGAAGACCTATAGTATTGGGGAATGGCTCTATTTCAGAACCATTAAGTCAATTCATAGATCATTTTATTTTAGATATTGCCAAAGAGTTACCATCTTATCTATTGGACACTAAAAATGTGATCAAGTTGCTTCGCCAGTATGTAGCTCCTCCGGGAGCATTGCTGGTCTCTCGATGTGGAAAGCTTGAACACTAATATACTGCATGAAGGCAATCTGGAGGCACTGTCGTTCTATTTGGAAACCAGGCAAAGTGAATTACCTATGGATTTTTTGCTGGAGTTAACTACTTTTATTTTAAAATCTAACTATTCTCTCTTTAAAAATAAGTACTATTTACAAATTCAAGGGATTGCAATGGGTTCATGTTTTGCTCCAAATTATGCAAACTTGTATATGTGATATTGGGAAAGAAATATATTGATGACATTGCTTCTAGTCCGCTTTTAAGAAATATCTTATTTTGGAAAATAAATATAAATTATGTACTTTTAATATGGACTGGCACAGAAATTGATTTATTCAAGTTTAAAGATTACATAAATAGTAGTTATCCAACTTTAAAGTTCACGATGGAGTACAGTCAAACTGAAATACATTTTCTTGATCTGTTAATTACAAACAACAGTGATGGTAAACTTTCTGCATCAATCTTTCGTAAGCCTATGGAGAGAAATACCATTCTGCATGCAGAAAGTGATCATCCAAAACACATGATTAAAAACATTCCATATGGCCAATTCATACACATGAAAAGAATATGTAGTAATACGTTACATAAGATTCAAGTCAAAGAGATGCAGTCATTTTATGTCGCACATTGTTCAAATACATATAACACCAAACACTTTAATCATCCACATACAAGCAAAAAATATACTATCAAAGAATGTATTAATTGTAATACCACTCATTTGATTTATATGCTTAAATGACTGTGCAAATTAGCCTATATAGGACAAACAAAGCTTTAAACAAAGCTTTATGTTCACGCACTGGTGAACATAAAGCTGCAATTCTAAATAACGTGGATTACGTTATAGCAAGACATTATAAAAAACTGAATCATGGCTCTGCATCAAGCTTTAAATATATAGCGATTGAAAAAGTAACAATCCCTAAAAGAGGAGGTAATATAATCAAACAGCTTTTGAGAAGAGTCTTTTTGGATTTTCACTTTGAAAACAATGGAACCACATGGGTTAAATGAAACCCTGGATCTCAGTTCTCATCTCTAATAGATACTGCATACTCTGTCATTATTAAGAATTTAATTGGATTAAATATTAAGTAAAATATAGCTGGTGATTTTTACATATAGGAGTTTTTAAGGTAAATAAATATATATATGTGTGTGTGTATATATATATATATATAATATATATATATATATCTATATATAGAGACACACACACACACACATATATATTATATATATATATGTGTGTGTGGTGTTGGTGAGGTATGTATTATATATATATATATATATATATATATATATATATATATATATATATATATATATATATATTATATATATGCATAAGCACACACACACACACACAGTGCCTGTAGAAAGTCTACACCCCCTTTCAAAATTTTCACCTTTTGTTGCCTTATAGCCTGGAATTAAAATGCATTAAAATATTTTTTTTTCATTTATCTACACATCCTACCCCACAACTTCCAAGTGAAAAAAATAATTCTAGAAAAATGTAGAAAATTAAAAATAAAAACTTTAATAGCTTGGTTGGATAAGTGTCCACCCCCCTTGTAATAGCAATCCTAAATTAGCTCAGGAATAACCAATCACCTTCAAAATCACACACCAAGTTAAGTGGCCTCCACAGGTGTTAAATTGTAGTGATTCCCATGATTTCAGGATAAATTCAGCAGTTCCAGTTGCACAGGGTAGTGCATTTCAAAGCAAAGACTCAACCATGACCACCAAGGCACTTTCAAAAGAACTCCGGGACAAAGCTGTTGAAAGGCACAGATAAGGGGATGGGTATAAATAAATATGAAAGGCCTTGAATATCCCTGGAGCATGGTCAAGACAATTATTAAGAAGTGGAAGGTGTATGGCACCACCAAGACCCTACCTAGATCAGGTCGTCCCCCCAAACTTCTCAAAGTACAGAGAAGTCTGCGAGGAAAACCTGCTGCCCCCTGCAAGAAAGCTGAAACTGGGACGGAAGTTCACCTTTCAGCATGACAACGACCCAAAGCACACAGCCAAAGCTACACTGGAGTGGCAAAGAAACAAAAAGGTAAATGTCCTTGAGTGGCTCAGTCAGAGCAGCAGAATACATTAACAGTTGCTGTTGCTTCCTGGTACTTCAGGTAAAATGTACTCAATGTTCCAACTGTCATAAGACGATGAGGCAAGAAATGCCTTTTAAAGCCTTGGTTATCTTTCCTTGTTGACAATTCTACAGTATGTCAGTTCTCTTCCTTTTTTGTGTTTCATGCTTCTCACAGGGCTGACCCTTGGAACAGGTGGCCTTCCCTTATCCCAGTCACCCCTCCAATGTTAACTGCACTGTATTAGGCCTACTCAACACTTCTCTTTTGGAAAAATCAGCACTCCGCCTTTAATGCACTTTAACTTGCACTTATCTGTTCCCTATTTTATTGTATATAATCCTGTAATCTGTAGTATTTTGTATTTCACTCACACTCATATCTAACCCCGATGTAACTATCAACACTTAGCTGCTCTTGAACTGTCCCGATATCAAATCGTACTGTGTTTTGTATTTGCTCTTATTAGGTCTGAAGTCACTGCAACTCCAGACCAGGTTTGCATACATTTCTTTTTTCTTTATTAATGGATGCTCTTGCATCTGTTTTCGTCTCCTTCTCGGCACCACCCGCTCCAGTAGCCATTTCTACTTCCTTTCCACTACTGCTCCCTACCATGATTAACGTTAATATCCCCCTAATCCTCTCCTCTCATTCCTGTCCTCTGGCTTCTCCCTGCCGCTGCAAATCTAACTCCTCTAACCTCACCATCTCAAATTCAACCTCTCCAAGTCACACCTCCTCATCCACCAAGAACTTCGGTGTCCCCCTCGACCCCTCCCTCTCCTACTCGCAGCACATCTCTACTCTGGAATGCTCCTGTCGCTTCTTCATCAGCCACATAAGCAGAATTTTCTCACTAACTACCCAATACAGCTCCTAACCAGGCACTGGTACTGTCCCGTCTTGACTACTCCCCTTCCTAGGGTTAACAAAAGCAACACAGGAGGCAGGGCTTTTTCTTGTAGAGCTCCGAAATTATGGAATGCTCTACCTTCGTCCGTCAGGGAAGCTGGGACCATTACAGTTTAAGTCAAGACTAAAAACGCACTTTTATAAAATGGCTTTCCTATCTTACTTTGTTTTACTGCAACTTTAAAATTGCTGCTTTTGTTATTTATTATTATGTATATACTGTTATTGAAATATGTTATTTAAATGGTCCGAGTGTGGCAGTTGTATGTGTGACATGCTATACAAATGTACTGTGGTTTGTTCTTTTTTCTGCTATGTACTGTCCAGTGCTTTGCGATACTTTTGTATAAAAAGAGTTATATAAATGCTATAAATAAATAAATGAAATAAATAACTACCTCCTGGCCAGCCTCCCTGCCTCTGCTACCCATCCACTCCAGCTCATCCAAACCTCTGCTGCTCACCTTGTCTTTTCCCTTCCTCATTTCTCCCACGCCACACTGCTGCTCTGCTCTCTGCACCGGCTCCCTATTGCTGCTCACATCCAATTCAAAACTGTTGTACTCGCCTATCGCTGTCTTGACCTTTCTGCACCCTCCTATCTCCATTCTATCATTTTTCCCTACACCCCCTCTCGCCCCCTCCGCTCCTCCACCACCAGCAGATTTGCTGTACTCCGCCCCCTGCTCCCCCGCTTCCAGAGCCCGCTCCTTCTCCACCCTTGCCCATCAGTGGTGGAACGACCAATCCACTGATATCAGGACTCAGTCCATGACCACCTTCCAGCACCTCCTCAAGATACACCTGTTCAGACAGCACTTGTAAATCTCACAACTCTCGACTATACTGCACTATACGGCACCCAATTGTACCAGTACTTGCATCAGCTTGTACTTGCACTGAACTGCTCCATACCTTTCCGTATTCTACTACTGCTCTTAATTATAACTACTTCCTGTACCTTGTACTTGACTTTACCCTTACAGGTCTCTGTAAGAACGTTTTTTGTAATTGTTTTATTTGAAATCATTCGCATCCATTTATCGTACTTACTACATGCTCATACTGGACTTTACTTGTATAAGCAAATTGTTTTAACATAACTTAACTGCTCTTAGTCGAACCCGCTCTTACATGTAATTATTTACTATATTGTCTATTTTTTGCTCTTATTTGAATTAGATTTTATGTTACTCATTTTATTGTACTTTACATCTGCTCTTATCTGTAATGTGAAATCTTACATGATACGTTGAAATGTGATACTTTGTAACAATTGTAAGTTGCCCTGGATAAGAGTGTCTGCTAATAAATAAAATAAATAATAATAATAATAATTTGTTCTGATGTCACTGGAAATCAAAGTGGGCACCTACAGTAATATGCCAAACAGATCAAACAGGCTCCACAAATCCTACCCAAGAAAATATCTGGCTGATATAAATAGGACAATCTATTTCTTGTTACATATGTTAACATGAAGGGCATTTCACATACTACCAAAACTCTGAACAAGAGCAAAGAAAAAACGTTGTGTATACATGATTTATAAGCATAAAACTATCCTGCTGTTAAAAATAGCTCTTTTAACTTTCAAATAACATATGGTCATCAGTCTAAATATTATGGAAGTTAAAAAAAACTATTGATGTCACCAAACTGTAAATTGCTAACTTTAGCCTGTGGATAAAATAGCTTCACCACAATGTCAAATTCCTCACATCAAACTCCACTGGCTTGACAGACCACTGAGATCGAGGTTGCCTAAAAATGAAAAGGTACACAATGTTCCCCCAGGCCTTACAGGGAAATCTGGTCAACGTAAGGTCTATTTTTTTTTTCTTTTTAAAGAACGTGTTGTTTTTTTTGTTTTTTTTTAGAATGATTGATGTCTGAAAATTCAGAACAGCAAGACATGGAGTCAGTCTTCCAGAAGAACTCACTACAGACACAATGAGTAATTCAGAAAAGTGCATTTCAGTGAAACAAAATACAAAAAAAGCAAAAACATAGTGGGATATTTTAAACATTCAGAAGCATCTATCCTAAAACACTTTTTGTTTTTGTGCAATATATGGAATTATTTAAGCAGTTCACTCCTAGTGTCTATTTGTCACCACAGCATATGACTTGGTCATGTCATGTGCTAGCACGACATTGGAAATAACATTATCAAAGTTTGTGTTAATAGTGGCAATTTACAGTAATAAACAACTTTTGCTTTTGTGGAAACAAGAGATATCCAAGTGCCACTGTTAGTGTCACAGACAAAGCATTGGTTTAAAGTTTCCTACATCTCAATGTCTTTAATTACTGTATGCCTTGGCTTTTGACCTTTGACTGCAAAATGTAGGCAGCCATACAATACACTTCAATTAAATAATACTGTAGGCAGCCAGGACCTTGAACTGACTTGGCTGTATAAAAATGAGCTATTTACTCTAGAAGACTGCATATATCTAGCGAGATCTAGCGAGAGCAGAATAGCAAACTCTGTGGAACAAAGTTAACATGCCAGGAACAATTGAACTAGAATGGGTTTGTGGTTACATCAAAAGTATAGCAGTCCTAGTTTTAATATTCAAGGTTGCATTTGCTGCTAAGTAGGTGCCTAATTAAAATGAACCTCTTGCCTTCTGTGTATACCAGTGAAGTACAATTACAATTTAGCTTGCTACATTGAAGTATCTGAATTAAAAATACATGTTATAAAATCATTTAAAGTTAAACTACTGAAAGAACATATTAAAAATGGATTAACAAGAGTTGATCTGCTTGTCACTGACAATGTTGTAAACAAACTGTTGAGACATTTTAGATAATGTTAAATATACTCTGTCCAGTATAACAGTAGAAAATAAGTATTATTGAGTCTGTGCAATTCTGTGTAAAGAGAGTGCACTGGCTTGAAGTCACACTAAATTAGCTCAGGTGTAACCAATCACCTTCAAAATCACACACCAAGTGGCCTCCACCTATGTTAAATTGTAGTGATTCCCATGATTTCAGGATAAATTCAGCAGTTCCAGTAGGTTCCCTCTACTGGGTAGTGCATTTCAAAGCAAAGACTCAACCATGCGCACCAAGGCGCTTTCAAAAGAACTCCTGGACAAAGTTGTTGAAAGGCACAGATCAGGGGAGGGGTATAAAAAAATATGAAAGACCTTGAATATCTTGGAGCAGAGTCAAGACGATTATTAAGAAGTGGAAGGTGTATGGCACCACCAAGACCCTGCCTAGATCAGGTCGTCCCTCCAAACTGGATGACCGAGCAAGAAGGAGACTGATCAGAGAGGCTATCAAAAGGCCAATGGCAACTTTGCAACAGCTACAGGCTTTTATGGCCAAGACTGGTCAAAGTGTGACTGCGACACCAATGTCCTAAGCATACCACAAATCTGGCCTGTATGGTAGGGTGGCAAGAAGGAAGCCATTACTCAAGAAAGCCAACCTTGAATCCTGTTTGATGTATGTGAAGAAACTCTGGCGATTCTGTAGCCATGTGGCAAAAAGTTTTGTGGTCTGACAAAACGAAAATGGAAATTTTTGGCCTAAATGCAAAGCGTTATGTTTGGCGCAAACAAAACACAGTACATCACCCAAAGAACACCATCCCTACTGTGAAGCATGGTGGTGGCAACATCATCTTATAGGGATGTTTCTCATCGGCAGGGACTGGGGCACTTGTCAGGATAGAAGGGAAAATGAATGGAGCAAAGTACAGAGAAGTCCTTGAGGAAAACCTGCTGCCCTCTGCAAGAAAGCTGAAACTGGGACGGAAGTTCACCTTTCAGCATGACAACGACCTAAAGCACACAGCCATAGCTACACTGGAGAGCCTAAGGAACAAAAAGATAAATATCCTTGAGTGGCCCAGTCAAGAGCCCTGACCTAAACCCAACCGAAAATTTGTGGCATGACTTCAAGATTGCTGTCCATCAAGGCTCCCGAAGGAATGTGACAGAGCTTGAACAGTTTTCTAAAGAAGAATGGTCAAATACTGATAAATCTAGGTGTGCAAAGTTGGTAGAGACCTATCCCAACAGACTCACAGCTGTAATTGCTGCTAAAGGTGCTTCCACCAAGTATTAACTCAGGGGGGTGGAGACTTATCCAATTATGTATATAAATCTTTCAGTTTTGTGTTTTTAATATATAACTTTTTTTCCCCTTAACAGTGTGGAGTATGGTGTGTAGATAAGAAGGAAAACAATCCTCATTTAAATGCATGAAACTGAGGCACCGACACAACAAAATGTGAAAAGTTCAAGGGGGTGTATACTTTTCATAGGCACTGTGTGTGTGTGTGTGTGTGTGTGTGTGTGTGTGTGTGGATATATATACGCACACATACACGTATGTGCAATTCTAACAACTGTAACTAAGAAGTGTGCTCCTTCCCTGTCCCTGGCAATGTGCTATATAAGTAACTGCTAAGAAACAATAACATTAAGGGAATTAAAAATGCAATTTAATGCAGCTGACTTGATTGCAGTAGAAAACCTGCCATTCACTGCTAATGAAAAGGATTTAATTTTGGAATTACCTCAAATATATGACAATGTGCTTAAACTATCTAAAATACAAAAACTCATTGCAGTCATCTGCTGTATAGATTAACCACTCTGCCGAATGAGGCAATAAATAAGGGAGTACAAACTAAGTTACTGTATTAGTATCACAAGTTGTTGTATTTCTGTAGTTGAATATGGTAGCAACCAACTTGCTTCCAATTGTTTGTTGCCACTTTAGATTTGGCAACCAATTTTTTTGTCTTCACCCTTAGCGGTCCATTTATTCAGCGCTTGTCAGGCGCGCCAGGTCAAATTAATTTTCACACGTGCTGTTTATTTTACATGCGTTGTTTACATTTTTTTTTTTCCCCCCAGAGCAAAAACAGGTTTAAGGGTTAGGTTGCCATCACTGCATAGCAAAAGGACACTCAGTACTGCATCTCCAGCCAAGCCACACCCCTTGTTCGCTGTATTTTTCATATACCTCTTCAGAGGATAAATCCTCTCCTGATCACTTGTTTTATCACCAAACTCATTAATAATGCAATCCAAGTCATTATTTTATTACTATAACATCTCAAAAAGCTCTGCAAATGTCAGTGATATTCTTTGAGCGCTGGATGCAGAAGCAGCTATCTTCTTTGTTTGTGTCCTTGTTATCTCTGTGGTTCAGGGGCTATGTGTTTGCTCAGATACTCCCCCTTTTTTTCAGCTTCTCTCGGCTCCTATCGGTCTCACTCGGCCATTGAAAGGTTCTCTCTGCTTTTCCCGGAAAAAAAAAACAAACAAAACAACTAGAGACCTGTGCTTGATGTTTTTTTGACCGGAAAGGGAAAATTGTAATGTCAGACCTGGTCCGACCACAAAGAGTTAAGAGCAGTTGGCTCCTAAAGCAAAGAGTTTGCCTGGAGCCCTTTCACTTGAACTTGTGTAAAGAATACAAACATGAATAAACACTCTAGGTAATGATACTGGCTTGGCCATCTGTGAATGAACATTGCCATCTCAAATCCTCTCTTCCTTCCTTGATGAAATGGAGCAAACCAAATAGCAGTTTCAAATCAAGCTCCAATTACTGCTTCAGAACAGACCTACAAAGAAGCATCCTGGTGGTTTTGTTCAGTTATGACACAAGCCTCCGTTTTTGCAGCATAGGTTAGCTACTGATGCATTAACTGAACCAGCATTTGTTTTGACTTTGTTACTGCATAGCTGCAGAAGGTGTATGTATGTATGTATGTATGTATATATATATATAGATATCTATATATATAGAATATATAGTATATATATATAATATATATATATATATATATATATATATATATATATATATATATATATATATATTAAGGAAAAAGTTCAGATTCTAGCCACTATCTGACAAGAGGATGACACGAAACATTTTAACAGAGAAGGTGACAGATATTAAGAATTCAAAGATAAAACTTTAAATACTAAAACAGTAGTGAAAAAGCATGCACAGGAGGATCCACCAATTTTAATTTAATTTTATTTTTTTTGCATTTGTTTTGTAAAATTAGACATTTTTTATTTTAAAATAAGTCTTTCAATTTCCACTGGAACCCCAGGAAGCCTTAAGCAAAGAAAATGTATTGCTGCACGGTCAACATTAAAAAAAATATCCCTGCAGAGAGTACATGAAATACTCTTCAGACAGAGTAACAGTGGTATTCTTACCTCTCCACAAAAGAGTCCAGCTTAGCTAGCTCATCCGATAGACCCACCAAGACATCCAAAGTTCCCACCTATACAAATAAGACAGAAACAATGCTATATTGTATGAACTTGTAATATAAATGACTCCCGGAATAAAAACTATAGAATTCACGTTTTGCATCACAGTTCTTGGCATATTTGCAAAACCACTCTTCCAGCACCAAGTACAGTAACTTTACAGAAAGGCTACCCTAGGATAACTAAATCAAATATAGGTCAACAGTAGCTTTGTTTATTTTCATATTTTTATAAATATAAGTTTGTTTATGTTCTTTTTTTATACCAAGCTGTCTGTATGATCCACTTATTAATGCCATAATGCAACCCGTTGTGATGCAAATATTAATGTATTCCTATCAGCATTCTGTAATAAAAGAAATATTAAAACTTTTTTTATGTTATGCTGTAAGGCTTAATATGTTCGTGTTCTTTCTATCTGGGCTCAGGCAATAACGCAGGGCTTCTCAAACTCGGTCCTGGGGTCCCCCTGTGGCTGCTGGTTTTCATTCTAACCAAGCTCTCAATCACTTAACCAGACCCTTAATTGATCTGCTAATTTGCTTAATTAGACCTTTTTACATGTTTTCAGCTCTTAAACAGTTGCAGTTCAAGTTACTTATCAAATGTTATTGCTAACTTGAAATATGCAACTGTTCAAGAGCTGAAAACAAGTAAAAAGGTCTAATTAAGCAAATTAGCAGTTCAATTAAGGGTCTACTTAAGTAATTGAGAGCTCGGCTGGAATGAAAACCAGCAGCCACAGGGGGGCCCCAGGACCGAGTTTGAGAAGCCCTGCAGTAAAGGGTTAAGTCACCACTAAAAGTTACAGTAGCAATACCGACGATACCAGTGTGATTTATTCATTCATTTTACCCCATGATTAAGGTGCCCCTTTGTGGTTTGTCATGCATACTAAATTACTCAAAGACACCAGGAACTAAGCGTCAGGCAGCCTGAACTTGTGTCTCATATGACCTTTTCTGAGAAGCAATGAAAGAACAGCTTGCACTCTTCACCTTAAGATCAGGGATGTTAAATTTGTTGTTGGTGGAAAGGTTGTTGTTCCTTGTGGCAGCCATCAGTTTGTCCCATGTCTGCTGGCAGGTCTTCTCTCCAGGGGCAGAAATCAACCAGAACTCAGTCATTGTTGTTGACCAATGAATATGTTTGTTTAAGAATCAAAGGTATACTGCAAGAGAAAACAAGCCTCATTAGGGGGTGAGGGTACGCACAGGGTTAGCACCAGTAACAACGTATAGTTTGTCAGTAAAGAGTGCAATAAAAAGCTGATCAACACTCATCCCTGCGCATTACTACCTATCTTAGTCAAGGAGCAGAGGACAAGTTTGCAAACCTGAGCTGTTCTAAATGGAAACTACCTGACCACAGCCTTAGGCATACCTGGTCAGACTAAGCAACCAAATGAATATATGACATTACGGTGGGCAAATCAGGGGTCACAATCCTGCTCCTATGGAGAGTTCTGCTGTGCTGCTCATGAACTTTGCAGTTTTCAACTCGTCCCATAATTAAATACTAATCCGGGAAGCACAATCTTTCTACATTTTTTAGAAGTATAAACATAAACAACAATCATAATACTCGCACTTTGAATAAATGCCATTTTAGAAAATCATCATATGAAGCATTTTGCAACTGCTAAAAAATTCAATATTAGAGTCATAAATACACATTGAAGTGTAGTATAGCAATTGAAGAAGGCATACCATGTGGAATGCACTTCTTTTTGCGTGCAGTATCTTCTATATTGATCTCAAAACGTCGCCTTGCAAAATGTGTCCTCGGAGCCATGGCACAGCATGTTTAGGTGCTACCCTTAAACTCCATATCTAGACGTCCTTTGATTCATTGTTGTAAAATAAATGAAAAGTAGACAGACACTCTAAGCTTTCTGCCAGTTTAGGCCATAGTAATTTGGACATACAAAAAGGTGAACATATCGCATTTCCTTCCTTTACTCTGATACTTCAAAACCAAACCAATCAGGGCAGAGGTAAAATTTACAATATTTGCTGTTCAAGAGGTCTATAATGCATCGTCATTTAAACCAAAAGCCAACCATGCTTGGCTTTTCAGGTTTGTAACGGAAATATGATTTGCGCTTGGGAAACTGTCAAACGCATCATTTTACAACACTGATGTAGGGAACAAAATAACCGACGGCACCGATGGCAGTTGCCGCAGTGCCCAAGCTGCTTGCCGCAATGCTTTCCAAATTTTAAAAAACTTACAGCAAAAGTTGCCCGTAAACCTGCCTGTCATTGCCGCCGGTGTCCCACAGCACCAGCACATCTGATCTACAACCCATTCACAAACTTGCTCAGCGTCAGCTGGCCTGTTCAGTCACAACTTAATTCTGTCTAATCTCTGTCCTGCGAGATAATGACTCATTATCATAATGTATTATTGTTGCCATTCTTTTTAATGTGCATTTCCCAGCGTTATGCCACAAGAAAGACGAGCTGCATCATTGGTTAATCAACAGAGGGAGGGATGCTGTTAGACTGAGCTCAATATGACCACACTTCCAAAACTTTCAATTACATGTGTTCACTGGCAGCGTCACTGATTTTTGTGTCTGTGAGCCTAGTGCCAATGTTCAGGGGCGGAGTGTACCAAGCAGGCGTAAGTGTTACGACAGTGTAAGTGATGGGCGCAAATTTTTTGCAGAGTGCACATAGCAGACGTAAGACTTATTCAGGTCGTAAAGGAGTCATAACTACGCCTGCTAGCTGGTAGGTGTAATATATTCCCCTTGCACAGAGCTGTTTGACACATTCTAGGCATTACTAAAGAGCTCACTTAGGTGTGTATGGTTAAGCTCATAGTAAAATCTTGAATGGCTAAAACTGCACGGAAGGTATGCAAGGGACATGAGATGGTGAGATTGAAAAATTCTCGTTTTTCATATTTGCATTATTTTCACCATTCTCTCCTGAGCAATGTCAGATCACCCCCTAACAGCTTCCCAACCACTTTTCACAGAAATCAAAACACATGCAATGCACACACCTGGTTGGATTAAAAAAACATACTGACATCTATCACGGTTACTGATCAAGAATAAGGCTTGTGACGTAACCCTCTTTGGTATAACGCATGTTTGAACATGTCACACTCTGAACTGAATTACTAAAAAAAGAAATTAGTAAAATTCTAATGACTTCCCATCGAAACACTTGACTTGCATCTTTCTTCTGATCGCAAATATACATTGTCATGTTAATAAAAATACATTGTTACATAAATGACTAATTATGCTTTGTCAAGCCATTTAAATGAATTTTGGCTTTTTTTATTAAAAATCATCCAGAGTAGTTTTTTTGGTGCTGGAACCTAGAACGACCTTTTAATAAGGGCAACACATTATCCAAGCACCAGAAAAACATCAGTGAAGGATTCATAATTCAAACCCCAGCATAAACTGACATTAGTATGGGCCCTGACTATGATGAGGTACACCATGAGAGATTAAAGTTGCAGTATTAGGTCCAGTACTACCTCTTCCTCTTACCAGTCCACCAGTGTTCTCTCTGTTGAACAGAGTGTCTATTTCAGAGTAAATATTTAGCTCTCATTAACCTGTTCCATGCGTTAGACTAGATTACAGCAGCATGGAAAATGATATCTGACTTTTAAAACAAGACGTAGGAGACAGGACTAAATGGCTACTACTGCAGTTATCACTCCTGCCAGTCGCTTGTAAATAGTGGCTTAAATTGGTAAAATAAGTAAGAAAATGTAGACTAAATAAGATTTTTTTTTTCTCAGACCACAGTGTTTTTGAAGACTTTGCACATTATTCTCTATGGATTTCGTTCTGCAGAGCTGACAACAGATTCTCCTCCAAATATGTCAGTTTTTTCTATGTATTAATTGGACCAGCGCCTCCTGGTGGCTATATGTTGTAAATGGCTGGACCTGGTGAGTACTTGGTAGGTCACTTCCAAGGACAGGTGCATCAGGTGTTGCGGGAAGCACTGGTGTTGGTGGCTCAGATGAGGGGCACCATACCTTTTATTTCAGAGCTCATAGAAAAGTCAGCAGGGTACTGTGTCCTGTGTGTGTGTGGCTGTAGGAGCTTGTGCTGTGAATGGGAGCCTTTGTGACATTTGTTTATATGCAAAGTGAATGGCTGAAAGATTTCACTAGTCAGGTTATAATGAATACAGAGCAGTTCTCCTGAGATGCCACCAAGCAAACATGACAGTTCAGCATCTCATCCACAGAAAGGCCTGCACCTCAAACACCAGTGACCCTAAACGGATGATATAAACGGTTCTTATAATGACAACTAAATTAAAGATTTTGGTTAAAATAAATACAAGTCTGTGATCATGAACTACAGCTACGTATTTTTATTGATAATACAATGGTAATGTTTATAGCTTTGTAATATATTATGCATTGTAATTAAAATTATTAGTTTTAATCTCTAAGATATCGATTTTAATATATTATAAGGGTTGGGTGGGTATCTATTAAGCAAATTAATTTTAGTTCTGTATTATGCTGACAGCAGTATCAGTATTTTGTAGCTGCTGTATTTATAATTATAATACGGTATATGGGATTTTGGTTTACATGAACTAATCCATTAATTAGCCCAGGGACTCCCAATGTAAATTAGCTTATAGCTACATCTGGGTACAATATATCTTGCGACTTGTCATGAATGTTAAAAATTGTACATTGTCCTGTTCCTGTTAAATAAAACACTTTGAAAAAAAAACGCAATGCTGGGCATCAGTTGAGCTGAACACCATCCCCACCACTTTCCTTGGAGCACAACCAAGTCTTAGCCAGATCAGACCCACCTGGGATAATTAATCGAGTTACTCCAGTACTCGCGACTATTTTAATATACTGACGATCTTTTTGGTACTCGAGTACTCTTCGCATTAATACATGCATTCCAATACGGCAGATGCACGGGGCAATGTATCTACAGCACTTGCATCACTCCTTTAATTCAACACCTAGAAAGAAGCTCCAGACCATGCTTCTGAACAGGGATGAGTGAAGTCAAGCCAGGAAGAGTCTTTGGAAGTAATATTTTTAAGAGATGTCGATGTAATCTAGTAATACTAAGCTGTTTTGGGCACAATATATTTTCATTTTGAATGCAACAGGAATTACATGTTTATTTCAGTACACAGCTGGGAATATAGTCTTCTAATTTAGAAACCTGAAAATAAAACTACACATTTTGCTCTTAGAATGTTACTGAATGAAGCCAAGTAGGCTACACTCCTATCTTTTTAAACACCTGAATAGAAAAAAAAGACCATTAGAAGCTATGTTATCTTGTTTTCATTGCAACCAGTGCACAGAACACAGTATTTTCTTTTTTTATAAAATGCTGCATCAGCCATATGTTATTCACTAATTTGTTTGTTTGTATATTATTGGGATTTTGCAAAACCCCTCGTCGTTTCTCCAAATGCAAAAACAAATTTAAAAAAACTAACAGCGTTACCCCAGCATACAGTTCAGGGTTAACTTGGTAATGTCTTATGACAGGGTGTACAGACTTCAATTTTACTTTTTTTTTTTTATAGACATTTTCAAAAGCTCAAAAAGATATTAACAATAAAAAATAAATCTGCCTTTTTTAAATGTCTTTAAAAATTAATTAAATAGCTTCAAATGATATTAACGTTTTATTTACTGTACCTTCTATATATATTTTGTTCTGTTGCTCCACAGCTGAGTTTTGGTAATTGTTCAATACAATTCTCTTCAGATATCTGTGAACTCATTTGACTTCTTTTAACTCACATGTGACCAGTGCTGTATTTCTTTTTACTTCCTCATTCCAAACGATTTCATGAGGTTTGGACACTGAACCAAATTCAAAGACAAAGCATCACGTGTTTTTTTCTGATCAGAAAGTGGCATTCCAGTCACATACTGTTAAATTCAGCTACAAAATGTGTTAAGACTCAGTTATGGACAACAAAGCTCAGAACTAAATGACTGCAAGCATCACAAAAGTTCAGATGTTAAAATGTCATTTGAAGCCATTTACACTTTAATTAAAAATAAGTTATAATAAATAAGAAGAATGACATTTAAAAATGTTAAATTAGTCTGAGAACAACAACTAGTACCTGATTATCAGTGCAACTCTGCTGTCCCTTATGTTAATGAAGTCCAGCTGTATACCTGTCAAGTACAGCATATCGTTTTTTGCTTTTATTCATGTCCTGATTAAGGTTTTATTATGTAGTTTTTTTTATCTTAAAAAAAGAGGTTCCATAAATAGCAGTAGCACTATACTTTTTGACATAAGTATAGGAGTAGTTTAAAAAAGGAAAAAAGAGTTAGCAGATATGCTGGGATGGGGAGATGGTTAGCTTCTACTGCAGTGCTGGCATAATGTGTGTGTTAACTAATTTGTGTTATAACGTATATTTGCTTATGTTGAAATGTGTTCATGTGACAATAGTGATGCCCATATCACAGTGCCTCAGTGAATAGTGAGCACAGTTCTTTCAAGAAAACCTATGACTTTACTTGTCTCCCTTAAGAAATGGTTGAGTATTTATGTAATGCTAAAATAGATCTAAAGTACAGACTTGTGTTAATTTGAAGTGAACAGTATTTGTTTGAGTTATTTTTGCATATTACAAGTTAATGACTTAAGAAAAGGAAGTATTTTTGCATTGCTCGAAATAGACCTACAGTAGTCTTTTTATGTTCATTTGAAGTGAATAGTATTTTACTGTAGTTATGTCTGCATATTACAAGCTAACCATCTCAGAGTTATGAAAGAAAGCATTTTCTGATTTAAAAATCCATGTAAATTGTCATGTGCTGTTGACTGAGTGAGTTGCCACTATTTAGATAGAGACCATTAACAGAGTAAGACAACCAAACCAGCACTAGAGAGAAAAGATTACAGAACAGAATCTAGCATACAGTGGGTGTCTGTTTTATTTATGTTTGTTTTTTTTCTGCATTAAATAAAATAAAATAAATAAAATTAATCTAAATTAACAGATTACTTGATTAATCGAAATCAATAATCAGATTTGTGTTCGATTATTTAAATACTCAGCACACCTCTACTATGGCTGCAGGTGCTGGACCTGGTCAATACTTGTTTGTGTGACCTCTATAGTGGCATAGTGAGAATTCATCCTACTGCACCAATACCCAAGTATGGTTTTAGAGGCTGATGGGAGATGAATTTATTTTTTAAAGTTAGGCATTCATTGTAATATTTCTCCCTCTGTTTAGAAGGACAGAGACAGGAGGCAGTGAAGTCTGGTGGTTAAAGTCAAGGACTTGTAACCAGAAAGTCACCGGTTCAAATCCCATCTTTGCCACCGACTGACTCATTGTATGACCCTGAGCAACTCACTTAACCTCCTTGTGTTCTATCCTGGAGAAGAGATGTTAAATCAATGTCCTATTGCAAGTGACTCTGCATATAAAGCACAGTTCACAGCCTACCTCTGTAAAGCACTTTGTGATGGTGGTCCACTATGAAATGCGCTATATAAAAATATAATAATAATAATAATAATAATAATAATAATAATAATAATAATAAACCTGTTCTCTTGGATAATTTAATTCAGAAATGTGTGCTTCACTACTCCTTAAAACAAATTTGGATTAAAAAAAAAAAAATCCCAAAACGTGTAATTCCTGATAGTATTCATTCTTATTAGTGGTTCAAACAGGCAGTTATTCACCAGAATGCATAAACTGGAACTACACTTATACATTTGGAATGTCTGACTAGTATTGAGAAGGGCAGTTATAAAAAAGATTTACTGTAAGAACAAGGCCATAACCATAATCTGCTTTCTTCTTTTGAATATTGGGCTGATTTAGTGTCACAGTGGAATTCCAGTTTTGCAACAGTTCCATGTTTCAGTTCCCCAAAATCTTAACGACATGCCACAGGCAACTGTGTTTTCCTTGTTGACTAGACTGCTATTTAATCAATTCGGTGATTAGCATTAAAATGAAAACAATATTTGATTTGCATAAAAAAAACGGAAGGAATATATCTCGTCTAACATCAACGTTATTGTAACAATTAGAAACATTACGGCATATGGTGCAATTGCACTTGTTTCAAATTTTGAATAAAACAAACTAGCAAAGCGTATTTAACCCCTAACCTGGTTTGATGTATGGCCTCTAAAAAACCATTTGAAAACACCAGACCTCTCATCTGCCGCTTCCTACATCAATAACAACATTTCGATATGTTCTTTACAGAAACGTAAAAATTTGTCACAACTATAAAAATCGATAGAATAATCCACTTACCAGTACAATTAATGCAAATAGTGCGTTGTTACACGCGGTGATAAGAAGCTATAATTGTTACAATTTAAAAATCATACTATTTCTCTATCACATTTTCACTCCGGAGGTTTACCCACACAGCATCATAGTCAGCTGAGCAGCTGAGAAGCAGCAGTCCTGCGCACCGCCGACTGCGCATAGACACAGGGAATGGGGGATGGGGAAAGGAGGCTAGCACCTGACATTTCACTAGCGACACCGCCCGGATTGGATGAGGAATACCGTCTCGTATCGACACATATTGGCTTACCCCACGATCACCGTTACCAAGTCCGTTTATAATAAACTGGATTGGGCTTTTTTTTTTTTTTTTTTTTTTTGAGTCGCGGGTTGGAATTTGCATAAACGCCCATACTGTAACATGTATTGCCGCTTTTTTTTTCTTGTGAGACTTGTCCACGGTCCCGTACAAAAAGTGAAATGTAAAACTCCAGAGTATTAACAACAAAACATACGAACTGACCGGTTTACCGAACCCACACTTTCAACCGGAAAGATGCAATCACTCAACCATGCGTTCAATGCAGCCAGGTAGGTGCTTTTACATAAGCGGCGTGTTGGCCATTGAGAAGTTAAAAAGATTGTACCAACAGATGTATTCAGAAAGGTGAGGAAGATTTCAAAGCAAGGATGTGCACTTTTACTGTGGTCATTTTAGTTTTAAACAAAGGCTGAATGACTGAGCAAGCTGCACGAATGCGTTTTTGTTTAAAAACAAGCACAACGTTAATCCAGCTTTTTCTGGACGTTTCGTTTTTGTCACAGTTACGATTTCAATGGTAACTTTAATGTAGCCTTTTTCCGTTTATAGTACGGTTTTAAAGACTTTAGAACCATAACAATGAGAGTATAGAATTACTGTGCCGTATCCTTGTATTATTCTTCAGATTGAGGGTGTAGATAGCAGGTGTACACATTTTTTAATCATTGAAAACTAATTTTCAGAGTTACGGGCATTTCAGACTTACGAATAACCTCCATTCATAAGGGGTTCGTAACTGTACTCTGTAGAGGTTACTGTACTGCCCCAGCCTGCCCTGTCCACCAGGTGCATGACATGAGACAGCGCTTACACTCAGAGGATACCTAACTGTCGTATCACACAATTCATTTGAGTTTTTCACTAAAATATTCTAATTCTTGGTGCGTGTTTACTTTTTAACTTTTTTAAATACATGTATATTTTTTGCACATTTGTGTCCGCAAAATGTTAACAGCCCAGACTGTTTACTTTTTTAGTGGCTGGAATTCAAGCTTTCTGACCCTTTAAACCAAATTGTTCCCATGTTGTAAGTACCAGGAAAAACGAATAGTTATATTTAAGCTTGTAACATCAGCAGTTGGAAACAAAAGATGCTTTTTTATTATTATTATTATTAAGAACGCAGTCCTTGGCTTGTGCTGTTTGCAACCAAAAGGACACAGATTACCTTTTCAAATATTCTGATGATGGTTAAATGGATCATAAGACGTTTATATGGGTTCCATTTTATATTTAACATATAGATCAATAGTACTGATACTAGATAGTCGTTCATGTTCAATTATTGTAATTAGTATGCACAAATATAATGATTATTGCATCACTTTAACATTCCCATTTAATATTTAAACAATGAGACTTCACCTATCCTCATCTCACCGATAGGGGGCAGAATTCACAGTGGTTGTGTGTCACACAGTACTGCCCCATACATCTGGATATATATTATCTCCATGTTTGTTTTTTTCTCTCTCACTCTATGCAAGTCAACGACTCTAAATCAATTATGAAGCTGTAACTTATTTTTAAAGGGCAGTTTTCAAATCTGCGTCTGGCAATGGCACAGCTCCACAGAGGCAGTGTGTACGCAGACAGTAAGGCCCCCACCAGCAGGCACAGGTTTTCTGCTGGTTTCTAATTTTGGTATTGTGACCTGCTTCCTGACTTGGGCCGTCTATAGATTTGAATTGTAGGGAAATACCACAAAAGAACACGCTTACAAAGATCAATGTGTTTGGAGCTCATTGTTTAGAACACAATACTGGGACACACTGGAGCCAGCACAGGTCAGACACAAGGGTGGACTACCCACAGCTGGCCCCTGTCCAGTGCAGGCTGCACGCTTGGGCACATGCTTGCAAAGAATGAATTGTGTGTGATCATCCAAAGGCAACCATGTAAGCAGCATCGTGGAAGTTCAGATTAATATGTATATTTTATTTCTTTCGTATAAAAAGTTAGAAAAACACAAACACACACTTCACATTCAGCGATGTATTTTCATAAATGGGTCATTTCATCTCATAGTCTTTGCAATATTCAATACGATGGTGTGAGGCTGCTCTATGCATCGCTTTTTACTGAAAATATATTAAAAAGTAATTCCCAGCAAGACAGTTGATAAACTGGGTCATATGTTTCAAGAACTACTTGCATTATAGCATTATAGGGTATATTCTGGCCTGGAAAGTGTAGGCTTTAAAAAGACTGAAGATGTCATCAGTTAACAAGGTAACAACCACATTTTTAAACCTACTTTTCTTACCTCTCATTAGAAAAACAACTTCAGCAGGGGGCGGGAGGGTATGGGTTGCTCCAGTTAAAATCAGGGCTCAGGCTATGTCACCTGTCATTGCTAGTACTGTGGTTATAGAGATAGGAGTTTTTAATGGAGGCTTTTCTCCTCCTCTGAGAAAAAAAAAAAAAAAAACTTTCTTGGCTCCTCTAATTAAAACCTGTGTTCAGATCGCATGATCTGCTACTGCTAGTACTGTGGTTAATAACAGATAGGAGTTTATAATGGAGTCTTGCCTCCTCAGAGGAGCCAGTACTGCTGTTAATATAGTAATGTTAAATCTAGGGTTTTGGTTAAAATGTAATTTTCTCTTGCATTTTAGACAATATTTTTTAGTTGTTTTATTGTACTATAATGCTACACAACTATATATATATATATATATATATATATATATATATATATATATATATATATATATATATATATATATATATATATATAGCTCTGGAAAAAATTAAGAGACCACTGCAAAATTATCAGTTTCTCTGGTTTTACTATTTATAGGTATGTGTTTGGGTAAAATGAACATTTTTGTTTTATTCTATAAACTACTGACAACATTTCTCCCAAATTCCAAATAAAAATATTGTCATTTAGAGCATTTATTTGCAGAAAATGACAACTGGTCAAAATAACAAAAAAGATGCAGTGTTGTCAGACCTCAAATAATGCAAAGAAAATAAGTTCATATTCATTTTTAAACAACACAATACTAATGTTTTAACTTAGGAAGAGTTCAGAAATCAATATTTGGTGGAATAACCCTGATTTTCAATCACAGCTTTCATGCGTCTTGGCATGCTCTCCACCAGTCTTTCACATTGATGTTGGGTGACTTTATGCCACTCCTGGCGCAAAAATTCAAGCAGCTCGGCTTTGTTTGATGGCTTGTGACCATCCATCTTCCTCTTGATCACATTCCAGAGGTTTTCAGTGGGGTTCAGGTCTGGAGATTGGGCTGGCCATGACAGGGTCTTGATCTGGTGGTCCTCCATCCACACCTTGATTGACCTGGCTGTGTGGCATGGAGCATTGTCCTGCTGGAAAAACCAATCCTCAGAGTTGGGGAACATTGTCAGAGCAGAAGGAAGCAAGTTTTCTTCCAGGACAACCTTGTACTTGGCTTGATTCATGCGTCCTTCACAAAGACAAATCTGCCAGATTCCAGCCTTGCTGAATCACCCCCAGATCATCACCGAACCTCCACCACAGTTCACAGTGGGTGTGAGACACTGTGGCTTGTAGGCCTCTCCAGGTCTCCGTCTAACCATCAGACGATCAGGTGTTGGGCAAAGCTGAAAATTGGACTCATCAGAGAAGATGACCTTACTCCAGTCCTCTACGGTCCAATCCTTATGGTCTTTTGCAAACCTCAGCCTGGCTCTTCTTTGCTTCTCATTGATGAAGGGCTTTTTTCTAGCTTTGCACAACTTCAGCCCTGCCCCTAGGAGCCTGTTTCGAACCGTCCTCACCGTGCACTTCACCCCAGCTGCTGTTTGCCATTCTTTTTGTAGGTCACTTGATGTCATCCTACGGTTGCTGAGTGACATTTGAATGAGTTGGCGGTCATCCCGGTCAGTGGAGAGTCGTTTTCGCCCTCTGCCGGTCTGTAGCTTTGTTGTCTCCAATGTGTGCTGCTTGACCTTGTTCTTATGAACCGCCGGAATTGAACCCTTCTTTTCCTCACTCAAAACTTTACTTTTCAACTCTGTGGACAAGTACCGGTCAAAAGTTTTAGAACACCCCCATTTTTCCAGTTTTTATTGAAATTTAAGCAGTTCAAGTCCAGTGAATAACCTGAAATGGTACAAAGGTAAGCGGTAAACTGTCAGAGGTTAAAAAAAAAGTTTAGGTTATCAAAAACTGAAAAATAATGTACATTTCAGAGTTATACAAAAAGGCCTTTTTCAAGGAGCAAGTAATGGGTTACCAACTTACAGCTGTTCTGCAGCAGTGGAAGTAAATTAAGCCTTGAAAGTTGATGCTAACAATTCCTACAGGTGTCCCAACTTTTGTTGATTACTTACAAACCCTCTGTCTGTATAAAAGCAGTGTTGGAACAGACTGTGTTACTACACCCTCTTAAGCATTATTTGGACAGTATTGTACTGCAGGAAGTAGTATATTGCTATCATAATGGCGAGAAAAGGGCAATTAACAAAGGAAGACAGAGAGACCATTATAACCCTTAAAAGTGTAGATGTTTCCTTTAGAGAAATTGCAAAGAAAGCCAAGGTGTCAGTGAATACAGTTTCCTACACCATCAAAAGGCACTTGGAAACTGGAGGAAACTCTGACAGGAAGAGGTCTGGCAGACCCAAAGCCACAACAGAATCAGAAGACAAGTTTCTGAGAGTCAACAGCTTGCGTGCTAGGCGGCTCACAGGACAACAGCTGCAAGCACAGCTTAACACTGGTCAAAGTAAGCAAGTCTCAGTTTCAACTGTGAAGAGAAGACTTCGAGCTGCAGGTTTGACAGGTCGAGTGGCAGTAAGAAAGCCATTGCTAAGATGGCAAAATAAGAAAAAGTGGCTTGCCTGGGCCATGAAGCACTGCCGGTGGACTACTGAAGACTGGAAGAAGGTCTTACGGACCGAAGAATCAAAATTTGAAATCTTCAGTTCATCACGCAAGGTTTTTGTACGCTGTCGAGTAGGCGAAAGGATGGTTCCTCGGTGTGTGATGCCAACTGTCAAACGTGGAGGAGGAAGCGTGATGGTCTGGGGCTCTTTTGCTGGATCCAGAGTTGGTCACTTGCACAGAGTGAATGGCACCCTGAACCAAAACGGCCAACACATCATTTTGCAGTGCCATGCAATACCCTCTGGTATACGCCTAGTTGGTGAGGGGTTCATCCTACAGCAAGATAATGACCCAAAACATACCTCCAGGCTATGTCAGAACTACCTTAGAAGAAAAGAACAAGACGGTAGGCTTCAAATCATGGAATGGCCAGCACAGTCTCCAGACTTAAACCCCATCGAGCTGGTTTGGGATGAACTGGACAGAAGGGTGAAAGCAAAGCAACCTACAAATGCAACACATTTGTGGGAGCTTCTGCAACAGTGTTGAGAAGAACTTTCCGAACAATCTTTGATTTCCATTGTAGAAAGAATGCCACGAGTGTGTTCGGCTGTTATATTTGCAAAAGGTGGCTACTTTGATGAGTCAGAAATTTAGATTGAATTTTGTTAAACAAAACGATTCCATGATTTTTTTTTTTTTATCTCCAATTGTTTATTTGTTCTATGCTTTAATTTCAGAGTACATTGAGACAGCGTAAATTTCAATAAAAACTGGAAAAATGTAGGTGTTCTAAAACTTTTGACCGTGTGTGTGTGTATATATTTTTTTCACTTTGAAATTTTGAGGAGGCACTGCATCTCTTGCCTCATCTAAGGAGCATCCACTGCTTGAAGATATTAACTTTCTTTGAAAGTAGTGTCGATTAGTAGCCCTCTATTTACTCTTTTCTATTTACTATTTACAAATGTTTCATATGGTTGCAAATTTCTCATTGCTCGTTGTTGCAATTGTTTATTAAGCCAGTACTATTCAGCACTATCATAATGCATGGACCGTCCAGTCACATACTTTCCACAATATCTGTGACATGCGCCCTCCTCCAGCCAATCGGAGCAGTGCTTACATCACAGCAGCGAGGATAAGCAAGGCAGTGATCATGATTCATTGTCGCTGTAAACCATACCTATGTTTGAATGTGACTTGGGTCAGTCTAGTTTTGATTAATTCAATCCCCAAGCACACAATTGTGCATTATCAAATAGCTTCCCTGAAAGACAACTAACATTGCATCATATTCTTTAGAAGTAGCTTCAAATTACACTTTATATGTGTGGTTCTTCTTACAGTTACTTTTTATATACCAGTATATCTACAGCACTGCTCTCAATTTCTATCTGCCTTCCATACGCATCTGTAATGTCAGCTAAATGGCACGGCCGGCAAAAAAGTGGTGAACACATTCCACTACAGCAAAAGTACTGTATAACAAAATCTCCTACCAGTAAGACATATTATGATTTCCAACTATTTCTGATCACAAGGTTGCTGATCCTTTTTGGCAGTAAGTCCTGTTGGGAATTCAATGGCTAAAGCTGGTTTATTGTGGTCTCAAAGCTAGTACTGGTGTTGGTTTTCAAATGGGCATGGTGGTTCATGAGAACAGAATGATGGACGAAGAGCTGGTTATGTTAGTTCAAGAAAAAAAAAAGTTATTTGAAAGCCCTTTACTGTAAACTAAGTGCTGCTAGAGAGCCTCAATCCTGCAGGTTTTGTAGGTAGCTCTAAATCATCAATCACTAAATACCTGGAACAAACAGTAATTGACCAATTAAGCCCAAACATAAGTCAATTACTTCATTAAGAGGCTGGGGTAAAACAAAAACCAGGACACCCTGAGGCTCTCCAGGACCAGGGTTGGCCAACCCTGCTTTAGAGCAGTGGTGCACAACTCAGGTCATGGAGGGCCGGTGTCCCTTCTGGTTTTTGTTGTAACCATACCCTAAATTAGTTAATTGGACCAATTAAACTTCTAATAAGGTCCAATAAAGGGTGCAGTTTGAATAAAAGCCTGCAGGGACACCAGCCCTCCAAGACCGAGTTGTGCACCACTGATTTAGTCAACACAGAAAGAGAAATATCAACACATTTCCATCTAATCACATGGATTTTCCTTAAAAAAATATATGCCAACCATAAAAGGGAGTATGGCTTTAATCAAACAATTGCTATTTGATGACTTACTAGGAGAATGATGTAACTGGTAATACTCTCAGTTAAAAAGAAGTTAGTAATATGATAAGGCAAAAGTTAATAACTTTCAATTGATCAATTAACAAACATTTAATTATATTAAAGCTTACTTGTGCAAGTAATAGCTTATAGTTTTTATTTTATTTTTGTTTCCCCTGTGTTTCTGTTGAAGAAGCAAAACCTAGTAAATAAAGGCAGATTTTAGTTTAAGGATCCATTTATAATACATTTTAAGGTGCTAGAAATATGCTATAAAGAATATGTTACATATGTAAATTTAACATGAAAATAAAATATTTATATCCAAACTATATATATTATATATATATAAAACAATATATGATATATATATATATATATATATATATATATATATATAATATATATATATATATAAACAAATGTTAAATTAAACATATGTTACAAGTGTCCCTCTTACTGCGCTTGCAAATGTATTTTAGATAATGCAGCGTAACCCTGTCTGCTATACAGGTTGATCAAGGTTATCAGATTGCTGTTTAACTGTTTAAATTAATAAAAGTATTCGAAGAATGCAAGGACAGGATCATCATAATAATAATAATAATAATAATAATAATAATAATAATAATAATGTGTACAACAATGTTAGCACTATGTAGCTAGACCTTAGTGTTATTAGTTTAATTCAGTACCCTTTGCTCACCTGACATTGTAAGCAATCCAGAATAGCTATTCTTGTGACTGCTAATCTCAAAATATTAAAAAAAAAAACAAGGACAGATGAGGGTAAGACTGACCCTGTGCTTTCAGAATTACAGTTATTTGTTTCAATAGGGCAGTTAGTTATTTTTTAGTTTTTTGTTCATGAAGTATAAAAGTTAATCTATTTTTTGTGAGATATTGAAAACCAAAAATGAGCCACTGGTAGACTGTTATCCTTACAATAACAAAAAGTCTGAGAATTAAATGTGTTTATGGTGGGGTTAAAGGACTTCCACTTGTGTCTGCAGCAGGTCTGAATATGCATGTGAACAAGCAAATTGACTTATATTTGTAAAATGATGGCAAATAAATGAACGACTGTTAACTGGCCTTGGTATGAATGTTGCAAAAGGAGGACTAACACTGGAGGGAACAAGAGCCCCACAGCCCTGATACAAAGGTTAAGAAAGACAAGAATGAGAGGAACTCTCCCAGCCCTGATAAAAAAAAGGCTGAGACAGGCGACTGGAACCAGCGATAAGGTCATTGCTTGTGTGGTGTCAGCAAAGACGTTTGTGATTTAAAAGATTATCTGGACAATCTACTCTGTTGCCCAGTACAGACCCAGACAATTGTGGTTGTTATCAGAAGCTGTGTCTTCTCCGTTTTCCTGCCAGACCCAAGTTTTTGTTCACCCTGACCATTACATTTCACATCCATAAACCACACATTTATCTCAGTTCTTTTTTTTTTTTTTCTGACCTTCCCAACCCTCTCGATCAGTCAGGGCTCTTATGTATATTGATTTTTCTTTCGTTTTCGTAGTTTTTTGCGACTTCGTAGACTTACCTGCGATGTTCAGTGCACTCTGTTTATAAGTATCACTGATAGACTAGGCACCCTCACGAGACGATCGCTTCTCAAGTCTACTTTAGTAAAATGTGCAGTTAAGTAAAGTAGCAACACTATATGTGTAGTTCTGGGGGAACGTATGAACTGTTTTGATTTGTATTTGTTTAGTTGGGTAAACGGCTTATCCATCCTGACGTCAGACAGGGACCACACAAAGTATTATTTAGTTAGCCCTTCAACTGAGAGCTAGCTTTATTTTGTTTTATAACTGGTTGTTTCCCCACCGTATTGTAAGAAAAATAAAAACAACACTGGTTTTAAACTGTAAATCAAGACTCCAGTCTGATAATTTACACTGCCCTTGGCCACGTCATATTACAATTAGCAAAAGCGCCTCTGCACATCAGCAGTTTAAGTACAATATACAAATGTTTATTCAACGCTGCAGAATCCTGTTTTACTACAGTATACTTGAGAAGCGATCATCTCGTGAGGGTGCCTAGTCTAACTGCCGTGCGGTGCTAAGTGTAATGGGCTTTGAATTAAAATGACATTACAGTGCAGTATTTTAATGTCAGGACTACCGCTGCATCTGTGGCTTACTTATTTTCAGCTGCGATGCAAATCTCACAGTTTTGGTAAGCGGAGATGCAAAGCTCTGCAATTCGCCCCCTCCTCCTCCTCCTCCTCCTCCTCCTCCTCGCGCAGCAATCCCCCTCCCTCTACATGCATATCACACAGTAACACTGCTGTACTCCGTATGTATTCAATGAATGTGCATGCACTTTATTGAAACAGATTTCCACTTACAGAGAACACAAAACACATACCTGCACAATGCAGATTGTGATTATGCAACCCAGTTATTTCTATATGTAACTTGATTCCCCAAATGTGTGAATTTTATGCTCACAGAAACAGTTTATGGAACAAATCCCTTAATGCAGTGTCAATATCAAAACACTCACATGTACCAAAGGTATGTTCAGATTCACTTATAGTTTACTTATAGACACAAGTTTAAAAAACACCATTTTAAAAATACTTTCCATGTTACATTTTAAAAATATAAGACACCATGTTACATTTTGGGTTTGCCGTAAAACAACAGTCTGTTGTTGAACAGTAAATATATATATATATATATATATATATATATATATAGATGATGCCAGGAAGGGGGAAACAGTGGCACAAACTATAAGTGTCACAAGGCCTTGTTATATTATGATGTTTGATAATATTATAGTAACAAAAGTCACTTGGTTCAAACTATAAAGCATATTATTAGTTTGCTGAATACATACAGAAAAGAAGATATTGGAACAGAAGGGATTTGTAACTAGATCTGCAATCAGTAAGTATAATTTTATCATTTGAGAAATATAGCTAAACTTAGACTTTAGACTCTAGACTTGATTATTGTAATGCCCTTTTCTCTGGTATCCCAAATGCTAGAATTCTGACTAAAACCGCAAAAAAAAAGTGAACATATTACCCCTGTTTTGGCCTTGTGTACTGGATCCCTCAGTTTGGAATTGATTTTAACATATTGCTTTAAACTTACAAGACCCTGAGTTAATTAGATAGAACTCACTTACTTACAGGAATAGGCTATGTGCACAAGATGGCGTCAGTGGGCTTCCTGTTTAACTTATACTGGCTTACTTATTTCCTGTTTAGCACTTGTTGATGGTGATCGTAATTCGTTTTTGGTATACGCGTGTTTGTTGAGGATTTTTTCGTTATTATTCTATTAGATACTGTTTTATTTGTACAATGAGTGCCACAGGTACAAAACCGAAATATGTGAAATATCAGAAACGAGAGGGAAGTACCTTGGATCATTGCTGTGTCTCTTTTTGTTCAATGTCGTCGCGATACAACTCGAGTGTAAGCTTTCACTCTTTTCCTGTAAATGAAGAACTTAAAAAGAAGTGGCTTAACAACATTCGCCGAGAGCAATTTATGGCAACAAAACACACAAAAAGTGTGCAGCAAACACTTTGTTAAAAGTGATGTGCTCAGAGCAACCTGTGGAGGGCGACGACGACAGTTAAAAAAAGGATTCGGTACCAGCGATCTTTCAATGGAATGACTATCGTCAACAACAGCCAAGGCTAAGTTTGTTACTACAGTAAAGTTTTTAGTATTTAGTGTAACGTAAAAATAAACGATTCATTGTGTTCATTCGTGTAAAAAAGTATTATTAACTTTAATAATGCAAAGAAATTGAAATTGAACTCATGTAACTAAATCAAACCTTGAACTTGAAAAACTTGAACAACAGCTACACTAATTTGTATCCTACACTCAAACTGTGCGGCTTCTTATTCTTCTTCATGTCTGAGGGAATACAGTGCTTGAAATAAAATATAAAACCATCGTAGCATTACAACAATAATTGGACGATGTTGTACAGTTTGCCATTTAGCTAATTTTATCATAAACAAATGCATTAAATTCCAACCGGTTATGCTGTCATCACAATAAACGACATGTTATTATTTATTTTCTTAGCAAAGCGACTTAGAGTTAGAGTTGTCACAAAATATGCATAGTTCATGAGTCACAACACAGTAAGACCAGGTAAAATAGATAATTACTTCAGTCCTAAGAGCAACTTTAACTGAAATACTTACAGTTCAATAATCACAATATACTAAAAGTACATACAATACTTTTCATATTTTAATGTCAAAATTATATTTGTTAACATATAAACAACAATATATAACAATATAACTTACTCATTAACAAAGTATATTTATTAAATATTGATTTTACCACAACAGTTTTACAGATATGCAAAGACTGAAAATTTTAAACAACTCTCCTTGTAGTTGCAGAGGTAGCTGGAAATGTACATTATAAAACTCTTTTCCGGTTTGTTTGATGGAGCTTTGCTGCACAGTTTAACTATTCTATGGACATCTTTAACTATGATCCTTGGTAAGTCCAAAGGCAACGTGTATAAAACAAGGCCATGGTACACTTCGCAAGCTGTCATAAGTCAGACTCGAATACTGTATTCTAATGCAAGTAGACGTTAACCGGAAGTAACTATGCCGGTATAAGAGAATGCGGAATTAGGCTGTGCACAGAGCCTATACTCCTTACCACACTCTTAAATCACAGGATGCGGGGCTGCTAATTATCCCTAGGCGGAATAAAATAATACAGTACCACATACCCAAGTACTGTCTCCTCCATGGTCGGTCGTCTCCTGTAAGCCATCTTGCACATGTGTTGTCAGAACGTGGGATAGGAATGCCTCCAGAGACTCAGGCCCAGGCCAGTAACAGTACTGCAGATGACATTTTTTGAAAATAGTGTTTTTTTTGTGTGTGTGAAAAAAGAGAAAATTAAGAAGGGAAAGAGTGGCCGGTGCTGCTGGCCTTAGTGGAGGAAATGGACCAAGGACTGGATGGCTGCCTGTCTGAAAGAGAGAGCGCCACACTAGTCCCCAGCAACTGAGAGAGACTACCTGTTGCATCTGCCTTCGCCACCAGGGGGGAGACTACCTGCTTTTCCCATCTCTACCACCAGGGGGAGACCACTTGTCCACCTCCTGCCCTGTCCTGCAACACCAAGGGCTGCAAAGCCTGCACTGCCTCAGGCTGTCGAGCCTGCAACACCTAGGGCTCCCTGGGAAGGCCAGTTTGCCACCGCTCGTGGAAGCCTGCACAACACCACCCGGGGTTTTGTCAAGTCCAGCTGCAGGCGTTGCCATTAGCAGAATTTCCACTGCTGGAGTGTGCCACACTGCTGTCAGCCTATCCGCTTAGCCACTGGAGGAGAACATTGCCTCGCTGTCAGCATTTCTGCTGCCAGTGTTGTCAATGGCAGCAGTTCCGCTGCCAGAATTGCCCCTACGGGAGGAGCCACCATCATCCAGGCCAGAATTGCTGCTGACAACATGGCAGCCCGTGGGCCCATTCATGCCTCTGCTTCTGGGCCAGGACTATAGGCGAGACTTTGGGGATTTTAAGGGGGTGGCCTTTGAGGCCATGTGAGCTGCACACAAGGTGGGAGGGAGATGTGTGTTGCGGTATCCTCTGCCTCTGGGTGGATTTGGTTTATTTTTGTATAGTTTGGTTTATGTAGCACGGGTGATGTAAAACGTTTGTATGCGGGCACAGGGAACTCACAATTAGTTCACGTGCAGACTCTGCCCGGGCCAGATTGAATAATTAGCAATTGAGTCCAGTCACAGCCGTATTTAAAGAGACACCGATCGCACACTCGGGGTGGGTGTATGTGTGTGCGCAAATGGGGGGGAAGAGTATTGCTATCAATGTGTGGGAAAAAATTGTAGTGAAAAAAGTAGTGAATTGGCCAATTTATCAATTCATAAACGTATTTGTTAATTCATCTTGCCAATTCATTAATACGAATGGCTGTACGGACCTGCAAATTTCTAACTGTGAATCTCGCACTGTGCCGAAAACACTGCAACCTTTATAGCCAATGGGAGCACACATTAATATTTTAATCAATGAAAATCCAGCCTCACTTAAAACTGCTTAAGTCAATAATATTAAAAAGAGCGTTTCAAAAGATATTCTATTTAACAAGATACTCGACCCCTCTGCTTCAATGGAGACTTCTGTCTCACTGCGAGCAAAGCATTGTGGTATATAGAGAGTTGGGCAAAAAACATTCTATGGCGAGCCAATGCAGGCATACGAAGTGTTGCTGGTTTCGCGCATGTTAAAAAAATGCATAAAACTTTTGAAGTAGATTACACATTTGCCAAAGGCCTTTTGAAGAAAATGGCAACATTAGCAAATAATGACCATACGTAGTTATTATGAAAAATGTTATTTTTTGTGCACTGGCCCATTCGTTTCGGCGCATGCGCAGAAACATTAGAACATAAGAACATAAGAAAGTTTACAAACGAGAGGAGGCCATTCGGCCCATCTTGCTCGTTTGGTTGTTAGTAGCTTATTGATCCCAAAATCTCATCAAGCAGCTTCTTGAAGGATCCCAGGGTGTCAGCTTCAACAACATTACTGGGGAGTTGATTCCAGACCCTCACAATTCTCTGTGTAAAAAAGTGTCTCCTATTTTCTGTTCTGAATGCCCCTTTTTCTAAACTCCATTTGTGACCCCTGGTCCTTGTTTCTTTTTTCAGGCTGAAAAAGTCCCTCGGGTCGACACTGTCAATACCTTTTAGAATTTTGAATGCTTGAATTAGGTCGCCACGTAGTCTTCTTTGTTCAAGACTGAACAGATTCAATTCTTTTAGCCTGTCTGCATATGACATGCCTTTAAAGCCCGGAATAATTCTGGTCGCTCTTCTTTGCACTCTTTCTAGAGCAGCAATATCTTTTTTATAGCGAGGTGACCAGAACTGAACACAATATTCAAGATGAGGTCTTACTAGTGCATTGTACAGTTTTAACATTACTTCCCTTGATTTAAATTCAACACTTTTCACAATGTATCCGAGCATCTTGTTAGCCTTTTTTATAGCTTCCCCACATTGTCTAGATGAAGACATTTCTGAGTCAACAAAAACTCCTAGGTCTTTTTCATAGATTCCTTCTCCAATTTCAATATCTCCCATATGATATTTATAATGTACATTTTTATTTCCTGCGTGCAGTACCTTACACTTTTCTCTATTAAATGTCATTTGCCATGTGTCTGCCCAGTTCTGAATCTTGTCTAGATCATTTTGAATGACCTTTGCTGCTGCAACAGTGTTTGCCACTCCTCCTACTTTTGTGTCGTCTGCAAATTTAACAAGTTTGCTTACTATACCAGAATCTAAATCATTAATGTAGATTAGGAATAGCAGAGGACCTAATACTGATCCCTGTGGTACACCACTGGTTACCACACTCCATTCTGAGGTTTTTCCTCTAATCAGTACTTTCTGTTTTCTACATGTTAACCACTCCCTAATCCATGTACATGTGTTTCCTTGAATCCCAACTGCGTTCAGTTTGAGAATTAATCTTTTGTGCGGGACTTTGTCAAAAGCTTTCTGGAAATCTAAATAAACCATGTCATATGCTTTGCAATTATCCATTATCGATGTTGCATCCTCAAAAAAATCAAGCAAGTTAGTTAGGCACGATCTCCCTTTCCTAAAACCATGTTGACTGTCTCCCAGTACCCTGTTACCATATAGGTAATTTTCCATTTTGGATCTTATTATAGTTTCCATAAGTTTGCATATAATAGAAGTCAGGCTTACTGGTCTGTAGTTACCTGGTTCAGTTTTGTTTCCCTTTTTTGTGGATCGGTATTACGTTTGCAATTTTCCAGTCTGTCGGTACCACCCCTGTGTCAAAAGACTGCTGCATGATCTTGGTTAGCGGTTTGTAAATAACTTCTTTCATTTCTTTGAGTACTATTGGGAGGATCTCATCCGGCCCAGGGGATTTGTTTATTTTAAGAGCTCCTAGTCCCTTTAACACTTCTGCCTCAGTTATGCTAAAGTTATTTAAAACTGGATAGGAACTGGATGACATGTGGGGCATGTTGTCAGTATCTTCCTTTGTAAAAACTTGTGAAAAGTAATCATTTAACATATTTGCTATTTTTTTTTTCTTCATCTACGATTTTGCCATTTGTATCTCTTAAACATTTAATCTCCTCTTTGAATGTTCTCTTGCTGTTGTAATATTGGAAAAACATTTTGGAATTGGTTTTAGCTCCCTTAGCAATGTTCATTTCTATTTCTCTCTTGGCCTTTCTAACTTCCTTTTTGACTTGCGTTTGCAGTTCTGTGTACTCTTTCTGCGTACTTTCTTTTTGGTCCTTTTTTAATGCTCTGTAAAGTGCCTTTTTTCGCTGAATATTTTTTTTTAATTGATCTATTAAACCATTTTGGCAATTTAGTTTTACATTTAGATTTGTCTACTTTAGGGATATAATTGTTTTGCGCCTCTAGTACTACATTTTTGAAGAACAACCATCCTTCTTCTGTGGGTGTTTTCTCTATTTTACTCCAATCTACTTCTGTTAGTCTCTGTTTCATACCTTCATAGTTTGCTTTTCTAAAATTGTAAACCTTAGCTTTAGTCTTTACTTTTGGGGATTTAAAAAACACTTCAAATGAGACCATGTTGTGGTCTGAGTTTGCCAGTGGTTCTCTGACCTCTGTTTTAGTTATTCTATCTTCGTTATTTGAAAAGACTAAATCAAGGCATGCCTCCCCTCTAGTGGGTGCCTTCACAAATTGTGTTAGGAAGCAGTCATTTGTCATTTCCACCATTTCTATTTCATCCTTCGCGCTACCCACCGGGTTTTCCCATTTTATTTGGGGGAAGTTGAAATCCCCCATTAGTATGGCTTCTCCTTTGCTACACACATTTCTAATGTCATTGTATAACAGATTATTGTGCTCACCGTCTGAATCTGGCGGTCTATAGCATGCTCCTATTATTATGCCTTTTGAATTTTTGTCTGTTATTCTGACCCATATTGATTCGGTTTTATTTTCTTTGTCCAGGTTTAACACCTGGGCTTCAAGACTGTTTCTTATGTATAGCGCTACCCCTCCTCCTCTTCTGTCCTGCCTGTCTTTCCTATACAGTGTATACCCACAAATATTATATTCGTCCCCATCACTCTCAGACAACCACGTTTCTGTAACACCTATCACATCATAGTTACCTGTTAGTGCAGTAGCTTCAAGTTCTAGAATTTTGTTTCTGATACTTCTAGCATTTAGATAAATACATTTAATGGTTGTCTTACCTGAGTTGTTGTTCTTGTTTTGATGCGGTCTCCCTTCTGTTTTTTTGTTGATTTCTCCCCCCTTCCTTTCTAGTTTAAATGCTTCCGAACCTGCTCGAGGATCTTTTCTCCGAGTAGACTAGTTCCCTTGTTATTTAAATGCAGTCCATCCCGTCTATACAGATAGTCCTCGTTGTAGAATGTGGTCCAATGATCAAGATAGGTGAAGCCTTCCCGTGTGCACCACGTCTTCAGCCATGCGTTTTGATTAATTATTTCCAGCTGTCCATATGGTCCTTTGCAAGGTGCGGGTAGTATACCAGAAAATACCACAGTTTTGGTTTTCTCTTTTAATTTCCTTCCTAGCTCTCTGAATTTGTTTTGCAGGGATTTTGGTCTGTCTCTTCCAATGTTGTTTGTACCGATGTGGACGACTACTACCGGGTCGTCTCCTGTTCGTTCTAAGAGCCTGTCCACGTTCTCAGTGATGTGCTTGACCGAGGCTCCCGGAAGGCAGCACACTGTTGTAGTAAGGGGGTCCAAACTGCGAATTGAACTTGCTGTGTTTCTCAATATGGAGTCCCCAACAATCATGACCTCCCTTCTTTTTGCTGTCTGGTCACCACTGTCAATAGGGTCCTGGATGTTGTTCCTTTCATTCTCTTGTTGTTGGTTCTGCTCATCAAAATTCTGAAGTGACTCAAATCTGTTGGTTGTTTTGATTTCTGGTGGTTGTGTTTGCTCTAAAGGAGCGTGTTGATTAAATAATTTAATAGTCCGGTAACACCGGTTACTTTAGAAAAACATTACATTACAACATAAAATATTATCAAGACACGGCAATATAGTACAGTAAACAAATTACCGGCATTTTTTTTTCAGCAACATTTCGTAGTTTTCGGTTGCAGTGTTTTCAGCACAGTGCGAGATTGACAGTTGGAAGTTTGTCTTGTTGTTGGGAAGTTTATCTGGTTGATTGGAAATTTGCAGGTCCGTACAGCCTTTCGTATTAATGAATTGACAAATTAATTAATTATTAGATGAATTAACAAATACATTTATTAATTACTGTATGAATTGACAAATGTATGGACGAATTGCTGGACAAATTGACCAATTCACTAATTGACAAGCTAACGGCTGGATAGTTTTGTCACAAATGACTCTCCATAATAGAAATAAAAAAAAAGTGTGTCAATGGCGGGACCCAGCTTCCCCTAGACTAAAGGGGTTAAGGGGTTGGGGACGAGGACGAGGCGCAGACTTCAAAGCCAGTGTTTGCAGCTAGACTGTGAGGGACACAGAGATTGGATAAGAGAAGACTTTGTGAAGCAGTGGAAGAACTTAAGAGTGAGTCTACAGAGCAGAGAACGAGCGTGTGAGGGAAGGAATTTAACGACGCGAAGATCGTATAGTAAATGCATAGTGCAGCTGTGGCAGACTGCAAAATGACGAGACAGAGATATAACATTGTCTTAATGTCTAGAAAGGGGCAGGGTTAAACTATGACTCTACTTTCTGCGTTCAGAGGGACTTGATGATAGTCAACTGACAAGTTGACTGTTGGAGTATCTTATTTACTAGTTGTACTTGTGAAGTTTATCATTTTTTTTTTCTAAAAAACGAAATAAGATCATTGTGAGCTTTTTATTTCTACTTTTAAAATATTACGTATGTTTAATCCCATTAAATAAAAACAATTTTGGGACAAGATCATACACTTCTACACATCTGCATTGTGTCAAGTATGTGTATAAGTTGTTTGTATGCATTTGTATATTTATTTTTGTCTTATTTTTTGTTTTGTTTTTGTTTTTTTTAGAATTGTGTCTATGTTATTAGTTTTTTTGTTTTGTTTTTTAGGTCAAAACAATAAAAAAAAAATTAATAACGAAAAATATGACCTTTTTAACAATGACGGGATATCTGAAATAGCTATCTCTAATTATTCTAACCACAGTGTACGTGTGTGTGTAATATATATATATATATATATATATATATATATATATATATATATATATATATATATATAAATTTTATTTCCTACAAAACAACTGATCTATTAAATGTAGCAAAGTTTAATTAGCTGATACATCAATCTGTAAGGAAATTACATAACCTGTAAATGTATTATGCCGCAGATGCAAGTTTTCAAGCTAAGCTATACATAATTTACGTCAATGTGTATTGCAGAGTACTCCGCCCCTTTCTCTAACACAAGCACTACTTGTATAAATACCGCCCAGCTGCACGCTCCTCTCCGCTGCCTAACACAAGAATATCTGCGGGACTCCATTTAGTCGTTCGTCACCTCCAAGCTTATGGCAAAAATAGCCTTTTTTATTTCTACTGTTGGTACCCCTTTTACTCTTTAAAAATTCCGCCAAAAAAGAGAAGACGGTTGACCAAAACCTTAGCGCCGTTATTTCACGTAAGTAACATAAATTATAATGTATGTTTTAAATGCAGAGGGACAGAGGCAAAAGAAACATGTTACAACATGGCGATCGTAATTCACAATGTAGGTGGGAAGTACAGAAGCGGTATCTGATTGTTTTCTCAGACAATTATGTTTTGTTTTTTTTAAAGGGAAAAATAGCATTCGAAAAATTGTGTTAATATCTGATTGGAATCTAAATGGACAAGGATAACCACATTTTAAACTGCCATTAAACCACATTGATCCCTCCCCTTGTTAGCTAGCAAAGCAGCCGGTTGCAACCGGGTTCTCGTATCTTTTGAACAGCTAATGCTAATTCTGAGTGTTGTGTGTGTGTGTGTTTTTTTTCTATTTGAGGTTATGTAGGTATGCAAATAAAAAAAAATAAAAAATGTACACAGGATACAGCGTTTTGTCATTCCTCAATTTAAAACGGGAAAATTTTGTACTGTTTCTGTTAGAGCTAGTCTCTGTGGTGTTGTGTGAATGTCAATCCGGGTCCTGCCGCTTGCATAAAAACCGACGTAGTTTTTAAGTTTGTATACGGATTACATTTTGATGCGAATACATTTAAACGTCTTATCTCGAAAATCGATAAGATCATAATCCTTTCTTGGAAATCCGTGTTTCGTGACTAAGTTATACGAATATAAATTGGTATACTGTGGAGCCCTAAAATGAACTGTTTGAAAGAAACCAAATGTGTGTGGTTCTTTACACTGTTGAATAATTGCGTTTAATGGCTGTCTGGTTTTCATATCACTTTTAATGTGATTTTCCTGGTTCTTTAAGCGAAATATAAATAAATAACTTATAATAATTTATTATAAATATTTATAAAAACAATATGTGGTACATAAAAATAATATATATTATATATATATATAGATTATATATATATATATATAGATCATCATATTGTGTGTGTGTGTGTGTGTGTGTGTGTGTGTGTGTAACATTATACAATCCTTCCCACCGGTGACTTGTGAAATGCTGGGTTGTGTAGGAAGCCACCAAACTAACACGGCTAAACCAAGCAAATTACAATGTTGAAAAACTAAATGTTACTGTTAAACGAGTGCTGTCATCTGGCACGGGCTCGTGATGTGATTTATAAATTGTCGATCTATTGTAGCAGCTGTTTGGGGGTTTTTTTGGGTGGGGGTTTGGCGCGTGTCGTTACAAAATAATGAAGCTAATCATTTAAAGTAAATTTCCATTGCTCGAGACCCCGTGTCAGAAGTCGAAGCCCAAGTGTTTAGATTGTTGTTGTGGTTTTAACAGTTTTATATAATCATTGTTTATAATTCTGTAATCCAGATTTGTAACATCAGTGGCGCGAATGTATACAGCCATTTAGTTTTTTCCTTTCACGTCCCTGAGCTGTCAACTAAAAACTTTCTGTAGTCTGTCACGAAGCCACTGTTGAACACCTGTTCAACGAGCGTCTAAAAAGGGAAACTGATTATTCGGTTAAAATTTGTATTTTGCTGTACATAACTTTTAAACCTGTTTTATTTACAAGAAGCAACATAGTTGTGTTTTTTTGTGGTTTAGTGTATTGATTTTGGCGGCACACTTTGAAAAAGTGGATGACTACATTTTTCCGGTTTAGACTAGTCGTGGCCAGTTTATTTGCTGTGTTGTAGGTTTTGGGACAATGAGTGCTATGTCACAGCGTTGTTGCACTGCAGGTGCATCATAAATTATTACTGGATTCATAAGCAGCTACATGGCAATTGCAAAGCCGTAACTGGCATAACCATATTTTAAAATTAAGTCGAATTGTATCCATGCTATGCCGTCAAGCTTGTATTGAGATGTAGTCCTTTGTCTTAAATTTATTACATTTACATTACAAAAACATTAAGTGAACTGTGCTGTAACATTATTTCTAGAGGAAGCCTTGCACAATTTTGCAAACCCTGGTTTCACAATGGCAGGTAAACTCAAGCGAATGTGTGTTTTTGTTACCGCAGGCCTGGCTTGTGTTGTAAACGTTATTGTTATGATGTTACAATTAATTCAAAGTGTTGCAGAATTTTCCAACTTATTATAAGAACATTACAATTGGTATGTTACCGCCTAGGATGGAGAAAGTAATGCGACTGACCGTTATTTTTTTTATTATTTTATTTTTTGCCACTTAGGATGTTCTTAATTTTAAAGCAGTTTCTGGCCCGATCTAGACAAACCTAACATCTTAGGCAAAAAATATAATTAGAGAAATAAACTGTCTCTTAAAATGGTTGTTTGATCCAAACGTTAAAACAAAGTAACGATTTAAAATAAATGTATGTCTTCTAGCATGTGTTAAGTGAATCTTGTCTTTTGTGGGTTGATTTCACAATACCAGGCTTTAGATGTTGTCTAAAGTTTGTATGAGAGGGACATCTATACTGTGGGAGAGCTCTGTCTCCAGACTTGTCCATGTCAGTCAGCTTTGTGTACTGAAATAAATAACTGATCAAAAACAGGGTTTAATCAGACTGCGCTTTTGTTGTAGATTATAGGACAGCTTTAAATTCTGCTTTTCTTTTTTGTTTAATGACATTTTCCATGGATTTTAGCATCACTAATTTAACTTGACAAGTAGAAACAAAGTGTCTAAACTAAATCAAGGAAGCCTTTTTTTTTTTTTGGAGAAAGGGTTAATTTATTTTGTTTTCCCGCTGTGTTCTACCCTCTGAAAACTAGAGTTGCTATTCATTACCTCTACAATAAAGGTTTTTGCTCAACGATGTCCAGCTCCTCCTCGATTTTTAGGCTTTTTTGATTTTGTAATATGCAGCCATGCAAGATACAAATGCATTCAGGGCTTTTTTCTTAACACACATCTTGGCGAAAGTTTGATTTCTTTCTAAGAAGTAAACCACAGCTTTTGTTTGTGCATTCTGGTTAATTAAATGCATTTTAAATTTGGAAGCCTTCATGTTTTCGTTTGCAAGCATTTCTAGACACAACACACACTTTTTTTGGTGCTGGATCATTTTCAGCCCCACACACAATGAAGCCAAAACTCAATGTAACCGGTCATATTTCCTTGATACAGGTTTGCTTTTCTTTTCAGGTGGAGGCATTGGACCATTGTACTTGGGTTGCTAGTACTCCCTAGTTTTAAAAACTTATCAATTTTAACAAATGGTTTGCATAATTACACACTACCAGCCTAACTACCGCGCACTGGTGAGGTGACCTTCAGTAGGAGCATGTGATGGCTTTCTGGTTGAGACCAGTTTACACGTGGGTGGGAGGCTACATTGTTGTAATTTTGTCTAGTGGTGATCTTATCTTTTATCACTGACTTTCCCCTGTTGTGATAGTGTATGAATCGGATCCGTCAATATGGGCTTCGTTGAGATGTTAACTTGATTCTGTCAAGTAACCCATGAGTTCTCTGTCCCTATGCTGTGAGCTGTGAGCTTTCATATTGCTAAACAGGGCACATGTGCACATCCTGAGCGTAACCCTTGTGTACGGGATGGATATAAGAATTTGGAAACCGTCACTTATTTTTTTGTTCTGTGAATAATGTGTCGGCTGGAATTTCTATTCCCATCTATAGTTGTCCTGTTTGAACACTGTAATAAATTCCTCTTGTTGGTTGATGCTTCTGCAGGGCAGACTCCAAGTGTACAACAGGTATCCAGAGGGCCTAGGAGCAGCACTCTACAGAGAACAGTTCGACTTCAACGCTGAGCCGCCTTGGGAGCCCAGCTGATAGTGGGAGAGCGCCATCTCCTGACTTGTCCATGTAAGTCCTTTTTGATCTCTGCTTCATAATAACATGGAAAGGCGTGTGTAAAATACTAGTTGTAGACCAAATTCAGCACTTAGTCATGTAGTTTTAAAATTATAACATTTCTCAACACATTTTGTTTTATTAAACAAACAAAACAAAAAAATCCCCATTTCTTAAGCTGTTTAAGATTGCCTTGTGAACGTAGAACTGAGAGCTGTGTCAAGCTGCTGATTTAGGAGCTTGCAGCTTGTAAATGCGCATGCTGCTCGTTCCCACAACTAAACACAGCAAGCAGGCTTCTACAGTGTCAGGCCTCATTAAAACCAGTCCTGCTCTTTTATACAATAACTACACTGTTATTTACAATACATAATCCCAGTTGCCCCCTCCTCCTGTGCATGGCCCCACCCCTGCTACGGTCAGAAATACACATTTAAGTAGAGTAGAACAATTGACGTATCCTGTGGAATGTATTTCTTTTTGCTTGTATTATCTTCTGTATTTATCTTGAACACTGCCTCACAAAATGATGGTGACAGTGTGAAATGGCTGTTTTGGTGCAAGTCTGTGGCACTGCGTTTTTAGGTGCTGCATATCTAGCCATACTTCATGTTTTGTGTAATACGTGAAAAGTAGAAGTTATGCTTTCTGCCAGTGTCGGCACTAGTACGTAGGACACAAAAGAGAATGCAGTTGTTTTTTTTTTTTGTTTTTTTTTACACACATTTCAAAACCTAAACCAATCAGGGCTGATGTAAAATGTTGAAGGTGTCTATAACGCATCGTCATTTGAACCAAGAGCCAATCATATTTTGGTGTTTAGCTGTGCGGGTGGAAATATTATCCACTTGGCGTGCTTTTTTTTCAACTGTGATTTAAGGAGGGCTATGTAGTTAATAAAAACAATGCCTTTTAAAAGTGCCCCATACGCATTTATCTGCAGTATGGACTGCTGTGCCCGTGCCATGCCATCCTGCCCACGGTGAGAGGTGTGTTTTTTGGAGGCTTGCTTGTACTCCTTAAAACTTTTGTCCTTTCAGTTCAAAACCATCACCTAGCTTAAGTGTGTTCTTTTTTTTGTTTTTTTGTTAATTCTAAAGGGTTGAGGTCAGTTGCAAGTATAATTCAAATCCAAGATGGCCGTCTGGTAGAAAGAGTAGCTGAATTTGGTGCATTAACACTATTTTACATTGTCCCTGCAGGTTTTTATTCCAACTGCACCCTAAAGTACTTATTGGGTCTCATTAGAAGCTTAATTGGCCCAGTTAACTAATTTAGGGTTTGGATAGCATAAAAACAGGGAGGGACACCGGCCCAGCATGACCTGAGTTATGCACCACTGATCTAGTTCAATAACAAAATGTGCTATAGAGACCTAGAAGGTCCCATGGCTTCAGTTGTGAAGCTTGTGCTGGTTGAGGCCTGTCGAGATGGCATGTTCAATGGCTGAGCCTCTGTGCCACAGAGCTGCAAGGGAACGCTTGCAGAGACAGGCAATAGTTGGGCTGCACCGAAGGGTACTTTTTGACTTTTGAAGATTTGGAACACTTAGAAACTTCCATGGTACTAATTTGCATAATTTATTGGTGACAACACCATAGCTACTAGTTTTTTGTTTGATTGAAAATCCTATTTCACAGGTAAGCCATATCAATGGAATAAAACAATCATATGTAATTTTAAATACATTATGTAGAACAGTAATGTTTTTTATAATTTAAATATAAATACATGTTTATTTACATATAATTGATGCTGCTTGCTTGTATTGCAGCAGCACTAACTGCAGTGGACTTAGGCAAAACAAACTTAATTTAACAGTCATTGTTCCAAGCAGGTTAGCAGTTAGTCACGTTTTACTACTACTAAAAATATGAACTTACGATTGTAAAGTGACCCCAGAGATTGGATGCTTTCACGGTTTGCATTCGGCTTTTTCTTTGGTCGTCTGGGCATTTAACAAAAACAAATTCCACTCCGCAGCGGGGTTTGGAGACTTTTATTTCAATACAGCTTATGCTATCGCTTTGCTCTCAAGATGGAGAATGTAGAAATTTGCCTTTGGTTAGCACGAGTTGGAGGGGGGAGGGACAGACGGACAGTGCTAATTTTTTTTCGAAATTAAAATGATTAACGTTATCGAATATTTTGTATGTTTCAAACATATTCTACCATAGCAGTTCTGTTACACTGTCTTGTACACCAGGTATTCAGTACATATTTTACTGAAGCACTACACCTGCTATAGGTAACCCCCAGTACTTTAGATAATATACCCTGCTGCACATAGAGTTGCTACGTGTAAAGATTTGGTTTGATTTTAATACAACGACTTTTGTTAAGTGATATGCATTATACAAATAAAGGTTGAAGTTTGCATGTGAGTGACATTTAACATGTGACTTGTAGTATTTCCACATATTGGACGATTTCTGTTAACAGAAAAAAACCCCACAAAAAGCAGTGCATGAGTGATGTCTGATGAACCTTCGAAGGTTTAAAACAATCTTCGAATTCCTAGCGAACGAACCTTTTAATACGGCCCTAGACAATAGCTATTGACGTAGAGAGCAGAATTGTGTTCATACAGTACCTGTAAAATGTTTAACAAAGCGTTCATTGTCCATTTTGACTAAACAAACACTGAAGTACCCAAATGTGGCATTTAATATGCAACGTTATCTAAACTTCACATCTTCTCCAGGTATTGTGTTTTGCTAGTTCTGTCCCAGGTCACCGCCACAGGGATTAATAATGGTTGATGCAAGTAATTGGCAGTAAAATAAACAGGCCACAATGGGTTAGGTGGTAGGGCCATTGTTTTCACTGTGGCTGTACAGACATTGTGGCTTCATGTCGCATTTGATAACATTGTGAGTTTAAATATATATTTTTTTTGTTTCAACTTCCTTGGCTCTTCCTGACTAGGTTATAGCATATGGAATATAAATTCTAAGTTGACAGACTAACGTTGCTCACTTCAGGCAACCAGGGAGCACTTGCTAGAAGATAGAAGCAAACATTGATATGGGAATGCATCTGTGTGTTGAATTAAAACGTGGAGCCGTCACAAAGGAGAGGATTACACGGCAATGAGAGAATTTGAGGAAAACAAACTGTAATTTTTATATATATTTAAACAAAAAAAAGCTTAATCTTTTAAAATAAGCTTACCTTTCTATTTTCAGGGTGTAGATTAATTTGTCTGCAAGATTAAACTGCTTTCTTTTTTTTTTTTTTTTTTTTTTTTTTTTTCTCTGCAGTTTGTTGCATATTTAAGGGCCCCAACATAAGGCTCGGCAAACCCTTTATTTGACAGCTTGGTTTATGATTGTCGGTTTTGCGGAATACGGCTGAGATGAAAGGATTTGTTGATGAACCAAACTACACTATTGACCTTTTGGAAGAAGGAACAACTCTTAGTGATGTCATTGATAATCATATTTATGAGCAGGCTTTGGTAAGTCACTGATGGATTTTGATGTGATAATGGAGTGGTTGTCCATCCACTATTGACCATCTACCTTTTTAAACAAATGGCCTGATTGAGGTTTTGATGACATTCAAAGCAATTGAGTGGCTCCAGCCATGTCTCATAGAAGAATGAAATGGCAAACTATTAATTGTTTAAAGTCCATAGAATGGTTGATTTTTAAATTGTACAATTACTATGCAAATGTAAAATAAATGCATGCAGTACCTTGCAATAGTTTTCTAATATCTGTTTTCCTACTTAACTCCAGGCTGAAAAGAATGCCTTTTTTGTGGCAGACCTTGGGAATGTAGTAAAGAAGCACGTCCAGTGGCAAAACGTGATGGCCCAAATAAAACCCTTCTACACTGTGAAGTGTAATACCAGCACTGCTCTTATTGAGATTCTTGCAGCTCTGGGGATTGGTTTTGCTTGTGCCAGCAAGGTAAGTCTTTGTGTGTGGATGGATGGGTGGCTTTTTTTTTATTATTATTATTTTTTTTACTGTTAGACTCTCTATTGTTAGACTTCTGGGGTTTGGTATTTCTACCTTTACTGGGGAAGTAGTGTATGTATTCTATATTCAACTGAATCTTGCCAATTCAATCCAAAGCATAGTCTGCTTTTTTCTTTCTTTTTTTAAATGAGAAAATGTATTGTGTTTAAAATTAATGTATTTTTGATTTTAAAAAGTGGACATTAACTTGTAAAGATTTGTAACATATTGTAATGCATGCAATTCTGCAATATGTATCTTTTTATTTATTTATTTTTAATGTCGTAAGTCACAGTAAATGGGTACATTTGCTTACCCTGTGTTCTAAAGACAGTCTGACTCTAAATATGGCTTGATTTTGTGCTGAATGTGTGTGTGAACAGTGGCTGCCTAGATCAGCTTGTTGACTTCCAGAACCTGTGTGCACTCCTGCAGCCTGTAAAGATGGTGTATCTATGAAAGCCAGAATACACACAGTAAGGACTTTAGGAAATTATCATTAGACTAGCAAGAGGATTTCCATCCCAGCATTCCTATAGTCTTGTGATAAAGAATATACTTCACATAAACCAGAAAATTAAAGGTGAAACTGTCAAAAGCTACACAAATGTAAAAACAGAAAATCCAGTAAGCCTAACCCTAATTTGTCTCTTACTGGAAGAGATACAGGTATCCATGGAGGAAAACTGTTTGCCCAGTTGAGTTGCCAAGGGTTCCTAATTACGCAGTCCAGCACCGTGTTTACACAGTGAGGTTTGGGTCCAGTGGAAGAAAGGAGTTTGTTTTGATTGTGGTCTGTTTCTTTTCTTCTTATGTTCAGAATGAGATTGCACTGGTGCAGAGCTTTGGTGTTGCCCCTGAAAACATCATGTACACCAGCATGTGTAAGCAACTTTCGCAGATCAAGTGTGCTGCCAAAAATGGCATTGACATCCTGGTCTGCGACAATGAAACAGAGCTGTTGAAGATTGCTCGCAACCATCCTAGTGCCAAGTGAGTAGGTCTGCCACTGAACTTCTGTTACTACAGCCCCCTAACTTCTGAATACTTTTCATCATGTACCCACGTTTTCATCACTGATACAAACAATGTCATTCTTTTACTTTTTACAATAGTTACTATTGGTACATTTTAAGTGTTTTTGGTTTGTTTTTGTATATTTTGAGTAACTGTTTAGAAAACCACCATTGCCGGTTTTCATTGAATTATCTCCTGCATAACATGAAATCCAGCCTCTAGTAGTCAGATTTATTTTGTTTCTCAAACTTGTTTTCAGTTTACATATTAACTTGTTTGCCAGCTTGATTGAAAAAGCATTTAAATATTTTAAGGTGAAATATCAAATTTTGTTCTCTTGTCACTGTTTTTTGTTTAGGTGTCTTTTGTGTTGTGTTTGTATATGATAGTTGTGTTTTAAACATTAATAGAACTGATTGCTGCCTTGTTAGCAGTGTAACATGAACAGGGTTGGGGTCAATTCTCTTAAATCCATTCCCTTTTTAATCTATTCCAGTTCCTCCAAATGAATTCATTTGAAGGAGATGGAAAGTATTAAAGGCAGTGGCATTGGTATTGGAATGAACCCAAATCCTGCTTTGAAGTTACAATCTTAATTTTTTTTTTTTTTTTTGGGGGGGGGGGGGGGGGTTGGGGGGGGGGGGGGGTTGCTTGTGCAGTTGACAGTAGTATTGTTGCATTGTGAATTTTAAAAGAAACGGTATGTTAATCAATTCGTAATGCTTGTATTTTAAGAATTGTGAAAAGATGGCTTTGTGTAAAGTAACTCATTTAAATTTTATATTCCAGCACCGAGCCGGCTCGGCTTGCTGCAGCCACAGTGTGATGTCTTGATAGCTAGGCCCTGATTGCTAGTTTTCTCTCCTGTACAGGACATTTGCTCTGTAGGTTCTCGAGATTCCTCAGCACTGGGGCAGGAGGGATGCAACCTAATCGACGTACTTCTGACAGTCTCCAGGCTTTGATGTAAACCAACTGTGCCCCAATCATCTTGTCCTTCTCTTAGGCTCTTGCTGCAAATCGCAACTGAGGCCAGCAGCGAAGGGGAGGAGATGAGTATGGATTTTGGTTCTACACTGAAGAATTGTCGACACCTTTTGGAATGTGCAAAGGAGTTGGGAGTTGAAGTAGTGGGTGTCAAGTGAGTACTGCATGTGTTTTTAATAGAAATATTGAAGAGAAAAAAAGCCTTAGAACATAAGATTTTTTTTAAATGTTGGTCGTACATTCCCTTTTTAGTATTACTGTACATTCTACCATACAATTGTATAATTAACGTAGTTGTGATAATTGTTAAATGCATGTAAAACAAGCTTCCCAAAAAACTGAAATGCTGTGCCAATTTAGAAGATTGTTTAAAAAAAAAAATACATAAAATAACTAAATGCAAATGATATTCAGCTGTGCCAACTTTTTACAGATGGCATTAAATTGGTTATTTTGGTATAATTTTAATTCACTATTTGCAGACACAGAGTATATTTTGTGAACAGTTCAATGTTACCAGAGATCAATTTCTGTCTGGGATTGTAGGGGCTATTCTGATTGTATGCAACCTGAATTTAAAATGTGCACCATTTTTTTTCATCCCCTTTTTATATTGACACACTGTGCATTTTCACAACAGGTACTTGCTATTTACAAACTACAACAGGTTGTTAGGGCCTGCAACTTTTTCTTTTTTATTTGTTTATTTATTAATCTGACACCTGAATTAAAACTGTCCTTCTGTTTCTTCAGATTTCATATTTCAAGCTCCTGCAAGAATCTGCAGGCTTATACTCATGCGGTCTCTGATGCTCGCTGTGTTTTTGATATGGGGGTAAGTTGGCTGCCCATGTTGGCAGCGTTTGGTAAAACTAACCAATATATTGTGGTAGATGCAAATACGATTTAATAGGGGGTGGGGTGGGGGTGGTTGTGTAAGTTATACTATGGAGTCAGAAGTAACACTTGGTGGTTAGAACACAGTAAATAGGGACATGGCTTTAAATGGATTGACATCTTTCCCACAAGAGGGCACTGTTTCCAAATTAGTGGGGGGGGGATGTGCTAATGTTTTGCAACATTAGATTTATAATTGATTATGCCAGTTGTACTTCGTAGGTTGTTGCTGAAGTTGTGAATAAGATACTAAAGCTTTGTGTTAATGTTTCGATTTCAGGCGGAGTTTGGTTTTAACATGAGCATTTTGGATATTGGTGGTGGATTCTCTGGAGCAGAGTTTCAGCTGGAAGAGGTGTGTAAGCGTAACTAATTTAATCAAACGACCATTCATATTGCTGTTTTCGGTTGTAAAATGTGAACTCTGCAACCTTTTAGCCAAAAGCTCACAATTAAATGGTCAAAAATCTAAATTAGTTTGTCCATCAACTTTCTTGACTGCTGGTAGCATGAATAACCTGGGACCTTTTTTTTCCCCCACTGTCTATCAATTCATCCTGTAATAGAATTATCCTGCAATACTATATATACATACATAAGCATTTCTTAGCTGTTTTTGGCAAGATTTTTTTTTTTTTCTCCCCACAGATTTACAGTGCCATCAGTCCATTACTGGATATCTATTTCCCCCCAGAATCTGGTGTCTCTGTTATTGCTGAACCTGGAAGTTACTATGTGGCTTCTTCATTTACTCTTGCAGTGAACATAATTGCCAAGAAGATGGTTGCTAGGGATCAGAATAAGGGTAAACTAAAAAATACCCATTTTCAATTGTTTACTGCATTACGCTATTTTTGTACTGCGTATTTTAAATTAATACATTAAATATTTTGTTCTTTCAGAACTTGAACCATCTCCAAATGACGAACCAGCTTATATGTATTACATGAACGATGGTGTTTACGGGTCTTTTGCTAGCAAGCTGACTGACAACACAATTGCTGTTCCCTCGGTTCATAAGGTTGGCTTCATGTTCATCTTGCATCTGTGCAAACGTTTTGATGGTTTGAACTGCAGGGTGTGTAAAGAGCTGTAATTGTGTGAGAAGTAAACACTGTTTTTAATCTATACAGAAATACAGCAAAGAAGAAGCAGTGTTTGCAAGCAGTTTGTGGGGCCCGTCCTCTGATGGTCTTGATCAAGTTGTCGAGCACTGTCTGCTGCCTGAGTTGAATGTTGGAGATTGGGTGATTTTTGACAACATGGGAGCAAACACCTTGGGAGAGCAGTCTGCTTTCAATGATTTTCAGAAGACACCAGTTTACTATCTGATTTCGGCATACGATTGGTAAGGGATTACAGCAGAACTTGTTGTCAATAATGCATGCATTCGTTGAACAAAACCGTACCATCAAGAACATGGTGGTTTGTCTTAACTGTTCAAGTCAGTTCAGAAAAGCTTATGTTGGCATTAGGATTGCTTTAGCTAACAGGCTATGTCTGCTGCCTTCAAAAATATTTTTTCAAAATACCATGTCAGTAGGTCTTGCTATATGTGTCATTGTGCATTCAGTCATCTGGTAGGATATTAAGAGCTGCACTGAATTTGTACAGAGGAAGTAAAAGAAGGTGGTTTTTAGTTTAGTTTTTTTTTTTGGGGGGGGGGGTAAATAAGCATACTGCAAATACAAATGTAGAGTTATTTCTTTTCATCCTTAGGTACGAGATGCAGGATGCTGGAATAACTTTGGACACCACAATGAAGAACTTCTTCTTCGTGCCTTCCTGCTTTCACGCGAGTCAAGAAGACCGGATTTCCGCTCCTGCTTAACCTGGCTTTGACAGTTCAATTATTTAAGCCTTCGAGTTTGATCCTGTAGCTTGTCCAGTGAACATTCCAAGGTGGAAAGAGACTGTGAAACAATCTTGTAGAGCTGTGAAAAAATGAAGACTTGAGTAGCATGGCTAACTGGGACCAGACAGAATTGGTTTGAATGTTTAATTGCATTGTCAAAAAATGTAAATGTCAATTTTGAATTTACAGGTTAGTGTATCAAATAACCCCACCACCCCTCTCCTACGTACAATATGCAACAAAATGGATGACTTGGTAGAGATGGAATCTGAACACTGGGTTCTCTGCTCAATGTTTACATAGGTGTTCAAAACTTTTTTTTGTTTTGTTTTGTCGTCTGCCCAAGATGTAAGTCTGTAGAAAAACAAACGTGACATCATTAAAATGTTAAGTGTGTAGAATGTGTAAAATTGTGCTTTTAATCTATAGTGTAATAATTGTGAAATCTCATCATTTACTTTTGTGGTCTGACTTCTCTTTTGTATAACTGCAATAAACCTCTTGTGTAGCTTTTGCTATTGTCATAATCAGTTCAGAAGTGTTAGAGTTGTACAGTCCTGGGCTGGTTAAGCTCTAGCTGTTACATTGTTCTGTATGTAAATTGTATACCTATACAATATTGCCAAGTGTCAATTTGCGGTGTTACAAAAGTGTATTGTCTCTTTTTAATTGTAACTGACTAGGTGTGATTTAAATCTCATACCTAATCTATAATTACATTTGTAATTCCAACCCTGGTAGAGCTTTTGAATGCTGCTTTCACACTGCACTTTTAAGCACCCTACCAATTATTAGGTACATTTTTTTTAGATGACCAGAGAGCACAGAGCTTTTAACCTTGACATAACCCCCCCAACATGATATCAGGGTTGATGTCACACTCGCTTGCCCCCTCCCACCCCCCAGTCAATGGGCAGCATCCTGCTGTTGTACAGAAACGGCACACTGTTTTGTAAGTTTTTATAAAAGGGAACACGAGGCAAGGAGAAAAGCATCTGCAACCTTTCATTGCATGGTTTGATTTGTCATTTGCGTGTGTGTGTGTGTGCTGATTTTATAGCACCCCACTAGGAATGGTCATGCGAAATGTGCGAAAGTGGTGTAATGCACCGTTCTGCCCGCCCAGGGTACAAATGTAGTGTTTGCTCAGTAATTCAGCAGAGAGCTGCTGTACACATATTTGTGGGGGAAATCTATTAATATTACTTGTAGGGCTACAGATTTTCTATTCTGGGGAAATAGCAACTTGACCAAATGACCAAATCTGTGTGTTTCCTTTCCCCCACACTTTTTAACAATTTATTTAAGCATGACATTTGAACATAAATATAATGTTGATCGTTCAACTAAGTAAATTAATAAATGACCACAATTGTTTAATTTATTAAGATTTTCAATTACTCTTGTTGCTGTAATAGTAAGTAAAGCACTGTCTCTTGCTGAAACCTTGCATTTTTTTCTTTGCTGGTGCAACTGCAATGTTAAGTTTTAGCAGAGATACGTGAGTGAAGTCACATGATGAATTAACTCAGTTTGGCTGGGTGAAGGGCAAAAAACCCCAGAAAACTAGAGTTGCGAGGAGAAAGATTACACTGCAAAATTCCATTCCCAGAATGCCTATTTACGTTCCCAGTGTCTAATTACGCAATCATGGAACATCAGTAGCCCTATACTTGGATGTTTGTCCAAAAGTTGTTTCGAAATGATTTAACAGTAAATTGAAATATAATTTCATGTAATGTAAGAATTGGTAAAATGTACATCCTGTGGGCAGAACTACAGTACTATGTTTACTGTTGGAGTACTAGTGTTGTTAATTTAACCCTCGAAAAGAAAAAAGTCTGTGCTGTAGATGACAAATTTGAATGTTCTCTACAAGCACTAATGGACCATAGCGCACCACTCTAACTGTAAAAATGTGTACTTGTCAAGGGAATTAAATTTAATTTAATACACTTCTTTGACTGAATAACAGGCTTGTTTTATTTATTTATTCTTCTCTTAAACTTACTATGCATGTTACAAAAAACATAAACGAGCAAAAGCTTCTGCTGTCTTTGGCATGCTGAGGACACTGGATTCAGATAAAATAGATTTTTCTGTAATACGTTTTAACTGATATAGTCAAACTGCTCATCAGCAATCTTAAACACAGTAACCATTGAGGATTAATTTAACAAGCATTTCTGTGTTGCATGGCACAGCATCGAATGCAGCAATAGAAAGTGGGGAATATGAGTCAACACCCACGAAACAGTAGCACTCATTTCAGAGTATGCTTCAGTACTGCCAACACCCACAAGGAATGCGCTTCAGAAGAGCCAGGTTTGATTTCAGTGGCTTGTGAGACTCAAATAGCCCAGAACTTTATTTGAAGAACTACTTTTGCAACAGAAGAATTAAAATTAGAATGATTTACACCGGAACCCCCTAAGAACAAGGAGGTTTTGCCCTTTTGTCAAATTTCTAGTGGGGGGTGGGGGGGTAAAATAGACAAATAAGAAAACATCACAGCAATCCTTTATAGACCTCTAGTACACAATTTAAATAGTTAAGAGAATCACAAAGTTATTTAGTTATTTATACTGAATCAACTGCTACAAAAAATATTTAGGAATCACACATTTGCCAAGTCTGCCATCATTCAAGATAATGTGGTTATTGTATTTGTGGATACGGTATAAAAAGACAACATAAACGCTACCTATGCTTGCAGCAACTAAAATGTTAAAACACACTCATGATAAGTACTTGAGTTTTTTCTTTAGTATAGTATGCACTTCTGATGATAATAAAAAAATAACAGTTTGAAATACAGCAGCTGAATGACGTTCACATAGTTGATTTTCATTGGTCAATTTGCCTGGTTACGGTGCATACAGCACTACTGTTGAATGACAATGACCGGTGAGTGGAATCCGAGCCTGATACACTTCTTACAGCTGAACTTCATTATCCGGCTCCAGTGAAATTAAACTCCATTCCTTTTTCTTTTTCTTTATTATTTATTTATTTTAAAATCATATTAATGCAATGTGCTACTGATCTTACAACCTGAAATCCTTAGACCGAGCTTTTTGAAGTCAGTTTGCGCAAAAGTGATGCAGAATACATTTATAATTTTAAATATCAGATGTTTAAAATGTTCAGAAGAGATCCACTGTAAATTTAAAATCTTTTATCGGGATTGGGGGGGGGGTACATTTATCCCCCCTTGGGATGACAACTCAAAGCAGTCCCAGGGATAAAAAAAAAAAGAGCCAGGAAAATCCATTAAATCGCACCCTAACCTTGGGCCTTATCAATCTGCTGTAACATTTCTTACCATGCTCTGTAGTACCATGTTTTACAACTTTAAGTATATCATACATGAGTCCCTGTAGAAATGAATCTGTGTAAATACAATCACTACCTTCTCTTTAAGGTAACACCTGCAACACGCAGCACAAACTCTTGTATAAGTAGGAATCCCCTCACGTGACTGATAAGAACATTAAGCCAATTTATCTAATCTGCAGTTTATACAGGCAGCACCTCCCTTTTGCAAAAGTTTGTAGAGATAATGGTAGGCATTCATTGTATCATACACATATTGTTCATGCTGCAGATTCAGATAGACTCTACAGTAGTACAGATTGTTGCAGTTTCATGGTATCAACCCAAATACCTTTCTCTACTCACTCTTTAATGTTAATGTTAATCTTATACTAGTATGAATTTATCTTACCATATTGAATAGCTTTCAGACTGCTCCACATGCATTCCAATATTACATCAAACCCAGTTTTGTTTTTATTTGCATGTAATTTCAGATTCATTTTTCAAAAAATCAGTAAAGCAGATATACAATAGAACTGTTGTTAACACAAAGAAGAGAAATCTAAATTACTCAGATATTGTTTTTTCTTACTTTTTTTATAGTCTGTGCAAAGTTACTTTGGCTGCTCTTCAGTTCTCGTTAACAACCATAGATGTACATTACAAAGGCTAGATCTGTGTTATCAGCACCGAAGAGTGAACACCTGCCCTGTTTACTTTATCCAAAATCAATTTCTATGGTATTCTAGAGTAATACTCATGGTTTTGATATGGTGAATTGTGGGTCTAGTTGTCTTTCGGTGTCTTATTTTGTATTTTATTTTTACTTTAAATGTGTGTATTCTTTAACTGACAACCTAGTTTGGACAGGGCAGGTCCTATAGAATTAAATAAGCAAACAATAGGATCACAGCCAAGTCAAGAACTTTCTTTATATTCTATTTTTAACCTAACCATGAGTTATTGACTCACTGCCCGTCTGTTGTCTTTGTTTAGGCAGGAAGAGCACCACATGAAGCAGAATCCACGAAGTAGATATGGAAGTGTGCTGGCAAGTAGGTTTCATCCATGTTAACGTGATAATAAAGTCTGGAAAATAGTTAATTTCTTTGCAATATCCCTTTGTGGATAGTATTACTTATCTGATACAAAAAAGACACTGGCCAAAAAGTTTGTCAACTTGAACAAAGGAATTCACTCAGTTTGTATGATCGATTATTTAAGTTCTGGAGACGTCTATTCGGGTCAGGCTGACCATGCCAGGCTTGTGTGTCTTTCTGTCATGTTCACATCACGAACTCTGGTGCATCTGCTATCACTCAAACAATAAACTGCTGTTCAAGGTGACACTACATTGTGAATGCACCACTCTTCATCTACCTGCAAACATCAAGTCCGGAATGAATTGCTCGAAATAAAACAGAACTGAAAACAATACTGCAGCACTTTTATATTACTTTCTCTGTGCTGCACAATACAGATTTTACTTTCACTCCACGCGGCAGTTATGTTGCGAAGTTCCAATCAAACTACATTAACACAAGCACATGTGTTCTAGATGCTTTCATACAATACACATGTATATGGTGCACAGATTCATCTTAGTGCAACATTTATCACAAATAACGGCCTTCACATTAAATAATGTTAATTAAACATAAAATACCTTGCACTTTACAGTATATTGAGAACTGCTTATCATGAGGTGAAGAAACTTGGTAAGGACATTCTTTAGCAGTTGCTATCAAGGTCTATCAGATCCGTTGTTATCAGATGTATCTTTTATATATGACACAATATATTTCAGGGCCCAGGGGTACCATTTGCATTCAAATCAATAGATCATGTATGAGACGGCTCATTTACACAAAAGCCGGTGTATTTCTAGAGGCAAAATACTGCAGCAGCAACCGTATTCACATTGTGAATCAAATAGAAATACCTTCATGAAATTACTTCTCTAATCACCCCCAGATTTGTGCAAAGGAATGCTTGTTTCATCACAATTGGACAGTCACAGAACTGCTGCACTCCAGGCTGCTCAATCTGATAAACTACAGCCATTTAATTCAGTTATTCTGGGCAGTCAGTCAGAGCGTCTGTCCAGAGAGCTGTCATTTAACTAATCCATCTACTTCTTCTGAAGCACTTCAGTAGGTCTTTGCTTTCAGTCTCCAGCTATATTCCACTTGAAAAGAACTGGTGGCTGGTGTGCTTGATGTACAATGTATTTATATACTGGTTATCCCACACCTCCAGGGACTGGATATATTAAAACATGGTTGGAGTTGTGAAAAAGTTAAGGACTACTTCCATATGCTAATGCCTGTCAACATTCTCCAACAATTATTCTCAATTTCAGTTTTCAAGCAATTGTTTTCAACGGTACATTTTTACAAGAAATAGATTCAATAAACAACCTTCCGGTTTAAAGAAAATATTTTTATAATGCATTCCACCATTCAAAAGAAGAAGGTTTAAAGAAGTACTTTTATTTTTTATTTGTCCTTTATTTAACTAGGTAGTCACATTGAGATTAAAACACTTTACGAGTGAGACCTAGCCAAGCAGGTACAGTGGCTTGCAAAAGTATTGACCCCGCCTTGGCATTTTTCCTATTTTGTTGCCTTACAACCTGGAATTAAAATTGATTTTTTGGGGGTTTGTATCATTTGATTTACACAACATGCCTACCACTTTGAAGATGCAAAATATTTTTTATTGTGAAACAAACAAGAAATAAGACAGAAAAACAGAAAACTTGAACGTGCATAGGTATTCACCCCCCCAAAGTCAATAGTTTGTAGAGCCACCTTTTGCAGCAATTACAGCTGCAAGTATCTTGGGGTATGTATCTATAAGCTTGGCACATCTAGCCACTGGGATTTTTGTCCATTCTTCAAGGCAAAACTGCTCCAGCTCCTTCAAGTTGGATGGGTTCCACTGGTGTACAGCAATCTTTAAGTCATACCACAGATTCTCAATTGGATTGAGGTCTGGGCTTTGACTAGGCCATTCCAAGACATTTAAATGTTTCCCCTTAAACCACTCGAGTGTTGCTTTAGCAGTATGCTTAGGGTCATGGTCCTGCTGGAAGGTGAACCTCCGTCCCAGTTTCAAATCTCTGGAAGACTGAAACAGGTTTCCCTCAAGAATTTCCCTGTATTTAGTGCCATCCATCATTCCTTCAATTCTGACCAGTTTCCCAGTCCCTGCTGATGAAAAACATCCCCACAGCATGATGCTGCCACCACCATGCTTCACTGTGGGGATGGTGTTCTCGAGGTGATGAGAGGTGTTGGGTTTGCGCCAGACATAACGTTTTCCTTGATGGCCAAAAAGCTCAATTTTAGTCTCATGTGACCAGAGTACCTTCTTCCATATGTTTGGGGAGTCTCCCACATGCCTTTTGGCGAACACCAAATGTGTTTGCTTATTTTTTTCTTAAGCAATGGCTTTTTTTCTGGCCACTCTTCCGTAAAGCCCAGCTCTGTGGAGTGTACGGCTTAAAGTGGTCCTATGGACAGATACTCCAATCTCCGCTGTGGAGCTTTGCAGCTCCTTCAGGGTTATCTTTGGTCTCTTTGTTGCCTCTCTGATTAATGCCCTCCTTGCCCGGTCCGTGAGTTTTGGTGGGCGGCCCTCTCTTGCCAGGTTTGTTGTGGTGCCATATTCTTTCCATTTTTTAATAATGGCTTTAATGGTGCTCCGTGGGATGTTCAAAGTTTCGGATATTTTTTTATAACCCAACCCTGATCTGTACTTCTCCACAACTTTGTCCCTGACCTGTTTGGAGAGTTCCTTGGTCTTCATGGTGCCGCTTGCTTGGTGGTGCCCCTTGCTTAGTGGTATTGCAAACTCTGGGGCCTTTTAGAACAGATGTATATACTGAGATCATGTGACAGATCATGTGACACTTAGATTGCACAGAGGTGGACTTTATTTAACTAATTATGTATTGCTGAGGGAGACCAGATTAATTTTTGTGCTGTAAAGACTAGTTTTCCAGAAATTAGTATTACATTATATACTGTACTGCTACTATTACTAGCAGTACAGGGATAGGAGTATGAACATACATCTAATCTTAAACACAGAGAATAACTGTTCCAGAATGAGGACGTTATTTTCATTTTTGTCAACAAAAACAAAAGTGGTTTGGAAATAATCCTTTTGTGACTATGACACTTGTTTGTCGGGGTTTCTTATTTAAGATGATTCTTTACTACGTTTGTGTTTTAAAAGCGCATTATTGTGCATTTGCTGTGGATTGAACTACGGGTTTATAACGCGTTTACACCCACAACAATATAAATAGATAAGTCCTAAATATTACGTTGCCTATCTATAGCTCTGGGTTTTTGATAATCATGTGAGTATGATATTACGTTTTTGAAATCTGTGTTTGTTCATTACATTGCATACCTTTAACTTGTTAACCCTCTGATCAGATGACTCATTAAACGAAATACGTGCCAGTGATACCTGTGAAGGACTTAGGAACAAAGGCATCGAGCACACACGCACTGTGCTGTTTGTGTACCACGCTCCGTTTAGAAGATTTTCACGCAGCAGATCAGCTCCTGATCACGCGTCCCTTCCCACCCGATTGGTCAGAGCACTACACACCTTTACATATGATTGGCTAAAGCCTGATCCTTGCCCTCGCCCGGTAAAACGTAGTCTGAATGGAGCTGGGACGAGAAAATGCATCATTTACCACTTTCTTTTAGTTTCAGGCGTAAACGGATGCAGATAACTTCGCGGTTACATTGTATATTGGAAAACTGTACATTCATGCGACATCTGATCACAAAAAAGACCGAAGATGCTTAATTTCACAGCTTCGTCTTTCCAGCAGTCAGATAATATAGTAAGTAATGCTTTATGATTCAACTGTATTCAAAATAACTGTATCCCGTTATAAATGTATGAAAATGCCTATTTTTTCCCTGTCAATAAAACCATTTTAAGTGTTTTTGTTTTATACTGAGAAAGTGTACTTGTCAAAAATATACATTTTGTAAATTTGACAAAGGTAGGGTAATATTATTTATGTTCCCACCAAAAAAAATGAACGTGTGAGCGGAATTAACATAAGTGTGATAGCATTGTTCTCTATAATTAAATACTGAATTTGGACAAACATTTGTTTTCATTTCTTTTATATGTCTATAGTAAGAATGGTTCTTTTAATGTTGTGTTATCGAAAAGAGAATCCATTTACAGAAGCCTCTAAACATGTAGGCTTGTTTGTACATTTAAAAATATAAATGTATTGAGACACTGTTACAGTGTTGCTTGTGTTCATAGACGGTGTGTCTCTATATGCGCGTTTGGATACTGGCAGTGTTTTTTTTTTTTTTTTTTGGAGAAGTAGGTGAAAGGTTACAAGGTGCAGACAGTTGCCATAGTTCACGTTTCCTCAGTGCTGAAGAACAGCGGCTGATCACGCATTGCTCACATGCCCACCCACACTATTGGTGCGGCCAGTATGGAGAGGGCGACGTGACCTCGACCACCAATCACACGAGTTGAACGCGGAGATTGGAACTGGGGGGTCAGCGAGTGCGTGCAGTGCAGAATCTAGAAGTCAATCGGGCTGTTTCAGGCATACGCATTCCAGGAATGATGTGTTCCAAATAGGAAGATACACTGCCCCTCTCAGCTCAGTTATTTTTTATTTTATGGTAGTCTATTTGAATAATAATTCTACATATTTTTAATGAACATTGCTATGCAGCAGTGACTACTGTACATTTATCGTTTTAAGGTGTACTTTATTTTTTTCTTTGTAATTAAAAAATGAATTTTTTGAAACACACCCATTTTAGTCAACTAAATTAGACTTTGATGCACTGTGTAAGCTCTAGTTCCACTGAATTTGGACTACAATAAAAGGGAGTGGATTTCTTTGTCAGCTTCCTTTTTGGATGCAGCTGCAAAAGGAAATCCTCTCCCTCCAATCCCATCCTTAAAGCCTTTTAACTCAAGATTGCCACACCACTTCTAACTTTATGTTGTGTCCCACCTTAGAACAGCTGGGTGGTTTGAGTGGGAGAGAGTGGTCTGAAAATAAATGCACAGTAATAATTGTCTGACTTTCCCTGACCACACAGGAAGAAGCAATGGATTGTGTCACTAGGCCTCGGCACAACAGCGAGTGCTCCTGGAGCAGCACCACAGAGAAAGGGGACATTGAGGCGGTCGAGGCCCTGATGTCCATGAGCTGCAGGTGGAAAGCAGGCCCGAAGAGGTACTCGGAGCTCAGGCCCCTCACACCCTCCTCTGACATGTCTGAAGAGATGGAGGACTCTCTGATGCCTGGCCCAGAAGATTTTCATGCTTCGCCATTTGTAAGTACCTGCAGTGAGTTGTTCTAACACTGCTTTTTATTAAGAGGAGTATACCTATATTGTATTGAATCATTCTGAGCATTGAAAAGCAGGGATCCAACAGGGATATAACATGGGGGTTGGTTTTGTAAAACAGTTGATTAACAAAAAAAAAAAAAAGATGAACTAATAATTTGTTTTATTTGCTTTCAGTGCATGACACCACCCTACAGTCCTCCAAACTTTGAGATGTCTCAGCAGTGCGTGCAGACAACACCAGCGCCACAGATAGTCCCATCTAGAATGCCTGAATTAGGAAAGCCCATGGCAGTCAATGTGAATTCATCCCAGGGTGATAGGCGTTCAGTGGAGACATCAGCTGTGCCAGTTAAACAGCAGAAGGCTCAGGCAACAAGTGTCATTCGTCACACTGCAGACGCCTTTCCCTGCAGCCGCAGTTCCCTTCCAGTAGTGAGAGAGAACACTCCTGTAGAACAGACAGATACGTGCTGGGGTCCATCCCAAAAAAGCAGCAGTAAAGAGAAAAAGAGACTGCCCTGCGCATCAATACTTCCATTCAGAACATTACCAGCACATGTCAGTCAAAATCCGGTATTGCAGCAGCTTGTATACTCTTCCCCTCCAGTTATTACACCATCTGTAATGGCTGGGCCCCTATCTGCAGCTGTCAGCATGCCACAGGGCTCTGTAATAGTACCCTTGTCCTCCATGAACCCTGTTGGAGTATCGCCAATGCCTGTCATTTGCCAGATGCTCCCTGTCCCCTCTACAGCCAATCCCTTGGTCACGGATATCGAGGCTAACACTCCAGCCAGACAGCAGGCAGCCATGTGCCAGCCCATGATGTTTATGGGAACCGCGGTCCCGAAAGGCTCCATCATGTTTGTTGTCCCTCATTCGGTGATCCCCAAGCAACTAACCACGACCCCCAATGGCACCAAGCTGTCTCCAATCGCTCCTGCCCCAGGGTTCAGCATCCCGGTGCAGAAGATGACCCCCCAGATTGACCAGTCAAGGATCCGCAGTTACATCTGCAGCCATCCTGGCTGTGGAAAGACCTACTTCAAGAGCTCCCACCTCAAGGCCCACATGAGAACACACACAGGTACTAGCAGCTCTTTTGTAACTTTATTCCATTATGAGAACAAATTCGGTGTACCCTGGAAATAAGGAAGTACCCAGGCAAATAAGTAGGTTCAGGCCCATACCTTAAGTTAAATTCATAAGAGGCATAAAAAGGCATCACGAACAGAAACATAGAAATGGATACATAAGCAATATATAGATTGAGTCTCTGTGTGTTTGTGTGTGTGTGTGTATATATATATATATATATATATATATATATATATATATATATATAAATATGTATAAATAAGCACATATAATTTAGAATTTCTTTAAGAAATCTCAGCCTATAGCTTTCTTGTATTAGAGTTATATCAATAGTTTTTTTGTTTGTTTTTTTAAGGTGAAAAGCCCTTCAGCTGCAGCTGGGAGGGATGCGACAGGAAGTTTGCCCGTTCAGATGAACTATCCCGGCATCGCCGGACTCACACGGGTGAGAAGAGGTTTGTCTGCCCAATGTGCAACCGGCGCTTCATGAGGAGTGACCACCTCACCAAGCATGCGCGTCGCCACTTGTCGGCCAAGAAACCACCCAACTGGCAAGTGGAAGTGAGCCGACTCAGTGACTTCATTATGTCCCCTACATCAGCACAGTGAAAGACTGAATTCTGTGCCATCGACTTGGCACTGCCAGAAACACACTGTGATGCAAAGACTAATCACTGTCAGCAGGCGCAGAACACGAAACACCATCGGAGTAAAAAGAAAGACTGTGTGTTATTATATGCACTTTGAACTGGCAATGTCTTATATTTGCATTCAGAGGGAGAACATAAATGCTCTAAAAATAACTTGATAAAAGATCTATAATCTGTAATATAAAACTGTACATTTACAATGCTTTGTAAGTTTTTTGTTTTCTTACTGTTATTTATTTGTTATTGAAATAATACAGATCTTTGGCAGAAATTAAAGTTTGCAAAGGGGAAGAAAACTATAGCTGCCGATGCTGATTTTTGTAAATTATGATTTATTAATTTAAACTGCTTGCCATAAATGTGATGGCAAGCCCTTTGGTTTTTAATTGGGAATCTGCTGCTGCAGGATTAGTGTCATCATCCTTGCCGCTTTCTCATTCACAGTGAAATATTGCACAGCCCTGCTTCTTTGCTGCTGTGTTTTCATTTTAGGGATGTATTGTGGCTTACAATCCAACTGCAGCATATGTAGATGTTGATTCTAAAAGGTAGCAAACTGTTTAAACCTTGGTGAATACAAATGTCTATCAGTAGCAATATTTCTCATTATACCTTTAAACGTTACCTAAACAGTGCTTGCAATAAGTCCGGTGGTATACTCATTAGGATAATGCGATTGTGAAACAAATTGCACCCTTTTTGCAATTTTGCAGAAGTTTCTCTTTTTAAACTTTATATTTCTTGTTTACAAAATGAATAAAAAAATTAACAATTTTATATGAAAATAATTGTGATTTGTTTTATTTTATTTTTGATTTTATTAACATAATCATTGTGGGGAATAGGTCCGTTTTAAATGGAAATTCTTTGAGCATAAAGAACCTAGCAACAAAAGGTTAAATGTTTTAGTACATAATTTAAAGTGGCAAAAAAAAAAAAATGAAACCACTTACTCTGTTTTTTGGTGTTGTGTTGGTAGCCTAAGTTCTGATGGTGTTGCATCTTCTAGTGGATCAGTTTTTTTGGCAATAGTTTTAGTTAACTCGCCACCGTCACCTTTTGAGAGGCTAATATGTCAGAGACCATTTGAGGTTGTTTTTTTCATATTGGCAATTGGGTTAAATATGCAGTACATACAGGTAACCTTGAATGTACCATAATATGGCTGCCATATTGAGATTGTGTGCCCAACTCGATTTTAATCTTCAAAAACAATTACCAGTACATAACTCATAGCTTTATAATAACTAGTCTTTTTAAGTATATCTGTTACAAACCATTCGAATATACCATTTCACTATCATTATTTTCTCCCAGTGAAAGCTTTTTTCCACAGAAAAAAGTTTATTTGCAATCGTATTTTTTTTTCAATTCTATTTATTACATTTTAAGTTTATATATATATATATATATATATATATATATATATATATATATATACAAACACAAAATATGTCATAAGAAAATATATATAAATCATAACTAAATTAAAGGTAAAAAGGCAGAGAAGAGAAGAGAAGAGACAGTAGCAGGGACAGAGATAGGCTGTATGGAGAGGTCAGGAGAGAGGAAAATCTGAGCTCCTCAAAGTGGGATAGGAAAGGCTGCCAGGCAGAGTAAAAGTTGTCACTGGATCTGCGGATTGTGAATTACATTTTTTCCAACTGGAGCATCTGCATGAGATCCCAAATCCAGTGGACATAGAGGAACTGTTTCATTAACTATAGTCACATTGTTCTTAATGTGAGTACCATATTGTGGATTTCAGAGGTGAATTATTTCACTATTTCCAAAACTTAACATGCTTGCAGCCTGAGACATTATCTGTCACATTTGGTTTGGTCATATTAGTGCATGGAATTAAAAAAAAAAATGAAACACTAAAGATAATTTCGAAAATAAAAAAGCTGCTCTTCGTTGCTTGCTGATAACTACTTAATCACTTCATAAAAATGATTGTAGAGGAAGAAGGATCTTTCTAAACTGGCTACTAAAGGGAGAAAAAGGTTTTGGGAAAGCCGATGCTGCATACGTGTCTAGGGTTGGGACTGCATTGCTGGAGTCTCGCCAGTAGAGCTTAAAATGAGTGTGCTGTCAGAGCCTGTAAATAACTCTGTTAGTGCATAGCCTCCCTTAGCCCCGAAGCATCAACCTTTGTTGGCACTGAAGCCCTTGAATGCTGCAGATTAGGGAATTTAAAAAAAAGCTCCTACCCAGACATTGAAATGTTTTTTTTGGGGGGGGGGGAAACAGATCTGTGCTCTAAAAACACCTTGTAAAATTACATTTGGGATGTTTTTCTTTCATTTAAAGCACACACACTGAATGTCTGATATTTTTTGTCAGCAGTGGCATTGAGTAAGATTAAGTTGTTCCAGATTATAAGCATTAAAGCAAATTTTCCTGTCTGGCCTGGGTACCAAAGTGTGGCACAAGCTGGAAAGTGAAAGCTCTTAGGAACTCAGCATGTGATTCTTTCAGCGTGTCAGTTAGCAGTGTAGGTCATGTGGTTCAGATTTAATAAGTGGGTGCCACAAAGCCTGCTGTGACTCATTATGCTTCTGCTCTGGGCAAGTCACATGGTCCCCTCGTCTGGTCCCCTCGTCGGGCAGAAAGAGAACTCTGGGATGTAATGTCTTTGTTTGCCAATTACAATCCCCTGGTGTCATTTATTATTGCAGACTGACTATGTGGCTAGTCATAGGTTAGATCAGTGAACAACACATCATTGTGATTGGTTAATATCACCACTGACATTTAAAGAGCAACTTAGTACAGATATGAAAGAACTAATGTATTGTTTTTGATAACTGATAATAAGTACACATATGTAGCAGGACTATATAGTTTAATTTGTATTTTGTTTATTTTTCTTTCATGCCTGAGACAAGTTGTCAGCCAATTTTGTTTACAGCTGGTGGGTGTGTCCAGGCGGAGTGCCTTGCAATAAAAAGAAGCAATTTAGTTTATCACTATATTGTGGGCTTCTATCGAGTGAATTAGTTCTGCATTTGTTTTTAAGTCAAGCATTAAGAATGAATACTTTCCACTGGTGGTACTAAGCTGAAGGCTGAATATTTCTATTATATTTATACTGTTTTTTATTAATTCTATCCCAGTGCCCCTTTTATTCAACAGCACAGTGTTGACCTTCAGCGGCTCCTCGAGACTAAATTATTTGGATTTATAAAGCTCTTATTTAACGTGGGTGCTTTTTGTGTTCATTTCAGATAGGGAAACAGAATAGACAAAGTTGCTGGAATGAATGTTAAATTCATAAACTTACTGAAAATAAAATGCAACCAACAAATAGGGTGTTGTTTTGCTAAACAAAGGCTTCTAAATAAATAACCTAAGTAAGAGAGGCTTTCATTTAATACATTTTTACAAACCGTATGTGCTGTACAAGCACCTACCCAGTGGATGCTGAAGCATATCTGTTCTGTTCTGTACTTCTCGGCACTGATAGTACGGAAAACAAGAAGAATGAAGACATTGTGAGTACTCACTCTCCCTTTCATACATAACATGTGACAGTTCCTTGATTGTAGAGAATCCTAACTGATAGCAATGTACAATATTAAGCCTAAAACTATATAAACTGTACTGCAGCTGCATTCCTTCTCCATAGCTTCAATTGTGTTACAATACCACGATGGTGTTATTTCTGCATCATTTGTTTTTGTTTAAGACAACATTAAGTGTACTTGCATCATTTATAACGTCAAAAGCTCAGTTCTAATGTTACATTTATAAAAACCCTAAGATAAAATATTGCTCATGGCCTTGCTATATTTTAATGATCTAAAAAACAGTGGCTCTTAATACTGCAACCTTACTTTTTTGTGATGAGCTTTTAATAAGTGGGTGAATAAGTCACCTCTAGAAGAAAGCAGGGTTCATTTAGAGGTAAAGAGCACCATTATTTAGATCCACCACTGTTTAGAATACACGCCAGAGTCTTAAAAAGTACAAAATCACAAAACAAACAACTGTGATAAAGATAACTAATGGCTTGGGCATTTTATACAGTGTTATAATTAAAAGAAACATTCAGTTAGTAAAGTGTTTGTTACCGGTATTTATTCATTTTTGAAAGCCGCTATATGAATTTCGGCACCATATTCAAAATGTAATCTGTGTAATGCTAGCGTCTATTGAGTGAGGTAAACAAATGTTTAGTGTAATGACTGCAATGTTTTGTTTGATGACATTCAAATGCAGTGAAAGTTAGCAGTGAGACATGATGCTGTCCCTCAGGCATACTGGCAAGCAGATTTTAAAGATGGAGGAATCTTAATTCAACAGTGCATGTAGTAAACAAACCTGTAAAAATAAAACGTGACAATGGAACTGGGTATAATCATTAAGGCAAGCATAGTCTCTCCAAAATTATTACTAACACCAACAAAATAACACAATAGATAGTGCTTAACAAGTATTATGATTAAAAACAATCTAATTGAAATAGTTCAAATAAATGCCCATACAAGTTATCTTTATTTAAAAAAAAAAAAAAAATACAGTATGCATGGGAAAACACTGAAGGGCAGTCCAGCAGTTCTGCTGACTCTGCACATTAGGGGTTAATAACCTCACAGACAGCGGATTGGTGCAGACCAATCACTTTGTTGTCTTGTTTGCAGTGTTGTCAGTGAACCATATTATCCTGCTTGCTGAGTAGCACTAGCAGCGTTGACATGGTGACAATCTTCTGCCAGATTATTATAGCTTCCCACAGCAGGCCCCAAGGGTACAGTTAGTGAGTAGTGCCCATGCGTGTATCCACATTTGTTTCCATAGTAACTGAATTTTACAAGAAAAAATACAGTACTGTGGCCTTTTAGAACACAAGAATAGAAATGTTAAAATTCCACTTTGTATGTCAATGATAAAACCCCATAATACTGAAAACGGTGACTCTTTACAATACAAAATAGACTGTCCATAGTCTTACATAAACCACTAACACATTTACACAAGTTTGTACTAGAAAAGGCCCAGGAAATATTCTGCCATTACAGTGCAAATGACATCAGTCTGGCATTTCTACTGTAGATGCGAGTTCACTCATTCTCTCCCGCTGGGGATGCAATGTTGCAATGGACTTCATACATCAGAGTTTTGCATATATTTAGATAACCTCTTTTGAAGTAATTGTATAATATAGGTGTGTATGGACACGTCCGTATGAAACGAATATTTAAATGTATCAAGATGACCCCTTGTTCAATTCTGATTATACTTGCTAAGGAAACTCTTTAGCACAAGTTAATGAGTTTATCATAATCTGGGGGTTTATGGAGGCTGTACCAAAACCTGACTTGTGTAATGTCAGAAAGTGATTTTTGTACATTTTTAGACTTGAAATATGAATCACTGTTAATCCTGAATTCTGGGTAGATTCACTGAAATGGATGAAAAAAAATGCATCCCGGAATGATATCATTTTTTATGTTAAAGTCAATATTCTTATATCAGATTTCTGGTGATTAAATTAAGTTATTTATTGCACATTGTCATGTAATTTTAATGGATGTTTTTCAACTTTCAGAAATGTTAAATACTTGGTTTAAAAAGCTTTGAACTGCAAATGAAACATACAGTCCTATCATACTTCGTTAAACAGCACACAACACACTGGAAGTTCACTATTCAGCTGCCATTTTTACTGGTGAAATAAGAGCTTTGTTTCCCAAACAGAGGGAATATGAAAGTAAACCAAGTCTGGAATGGGGCAGGGATACATGACAGTCACATGGCTTCATTTGTTATTTTGATTTCGATTACAGGAACTGTTTTGCCAGATATTTGTTTGCACGTTACGCACTGATATTTAATTACAATAAAACAGAGATAACAGTGGTACTGCACATTATATTCACTTTCAGACAAGCATAAGATTATCTTAAATATAAACTGCAAATGTATTTGGTTATATTTTAAAAGTTTACTGGAGTTTACCATGGTTTTCCCTGGGTGTTTACCTGTGATCTACCATACCGCCCTCTACTTTGTCATACTTTATGATGCTATTTGTTTACTATGGAAAACTTGCATACGGGAATGCTTTGTTTGTTTGTTGTCCCCCGTTCCCCGTGTTTATGACAAGCGATCTAGAGTTGGAGAGCGTACTCAGCTGAGTAACTGAGAGTTTAAGTAGAAATAGAATAAAAATAGAATAGAATAACAAATAGATTGTAATAATTGTTTAAAATACATTTGTCTTATATATCTCATTACATATTTTATATAGACATGTCATCAATAAAAATAGATTTATAAATATATGCTTATTTTCTGAAACCAGACTTTCTGTGTAGTTTTTATGAATGAATGACACTACTCAGGTAGGCGGGTCAAACATGCTCTTTAATTGTAGCTCTGTCTCTGTACCCTGAAAACATAAAATGACTGACTGGGCAATTGTGGGCACTCCTAGATCTGCTCGGGCAAAACCCGCAATGAAAGATATTTGTGATTCATTTTGGACTTTGACCAGGCAATTCGTGAACCGCTCGGGCAATCCATGAATTGCCCCGTTTTGAGGTTTGCCTGTAACACACACACACACACACACACACACACACACACACACACACACACACACACACACACACACATATATATTGTGGCAAGGTCATTCTTTGACTGCCAGTAATGAGACTGCACCAATATATTGGAATAAGCCACCTGGCATGTTTATTAATTACAAGTGCATTGAACCACCACCAAAACACCATATACACAGAAGTTTATCCTTACTTCCTATAAGCAAGTCCAAGTCTTTGGAGATATGGCAAAGGTAAATGCTGCCCCTTGTGGTGAGACATGGGTTTACAGGGTGTATTGTTTTCCAGGACCACGCAGCGTGTTTCCCTAGAGCAACTCACTGGAGTTGCGTCATAGCCCATGCTGTGAACCCTAGATAACCCATCTGCGTTAGCTTTTTTTACTGCCAGAATGGTGCATTATTTTGTATCACTATTGCTGTAGGGCCAAGAACTGTTACTAAGGTGAATTCCCTCCCTAATAGATAGCAATGAAGTCCCCTACTGCTAGACATTCCTCTCCATTACTGCATATTTTGTTTCCCTCAGCAAACATTTTCTGCTTTAGTACTGGGTGTTCTTCCTCACCTATCACCTGGGAGAGTATTGCACCAATGCTGCCCACATCCGAGGCACCAGTCTGTACTATGAATGGTTGGTCAAAGTCAGCTACTTTTGATATGGGTTCGCTATATAATATCCTCTGTCCATCTAATCATGTTAGGTTCTCTCTTTTTAATTAGTTCTGTCAGGGCTGCTGCTACAGTGGGAAAGTTGGGGACAAATCTCCGATAATAGCCCACTAAGCCCAAGAATACCGTGTCTTTTTTCTTATTAACTGGACGAGGCCAGTTCCTAATGGCCTCAACCTTGTCAGTCTGAGGCTTCGCTACCCCATTGCCTTCAATGTACCCCTGGCATTTGGCCTCTTTTAGCCCCACAAAGCACTTTTCTGGGTTTGCAGTAAGGTTTTCTTCTTTAACACTTTGTAGTACTGCATTTACCTTCTCCAAGTGTTCAAGTGTTAATATATATATATATATATATATATATATATATATATATATATATATATATATATATATATATATATATATATTTAAAAACATACGACTCAAGCATTGAGAAGTTGGCTCTTTTGAGAAAATAACATATATAAACTATAATGTATATACACATACCTTACAAATACAGTAAGTGTAATATTTTTCAGCACTGTCACGTTGTTTTACACTAGTTGTAAAAAGTCTAAACCCTTCTTTTATCTCAATAGCTTAGCCCATCTGTTCAATTTTAGCGTTCGTTTATAGAGTTGTTCTTTGTAAACATATATAATGAAAGTTACTGCAGCGTTTCGCAATCGGCAGAAAACAGAGAAACGCAGGTTCCAATCCTTTGTCTTTATTTATTTTCCTGGACGGTCTGTCAGCAGCCATACCAGAGAAATCAGCTCTGCAGGAACACAGGATTCACATAGATGAACACAGCAACCATGGCAACCAGCGCAACAACTCCTACAACGGCAAATGAATTACCAGGTTTCAGACATCCCATTGTCCCTCAGCCGCACACCATGACCAATGGGCATTGTCTCTTACCTAAGCATTATGGATTCAACTCTCCAATCGTAGAGCAGTGCAGAATTCAGGAAGAAACGTCCTGGAAATAATAATTTAAAAAACTACATTAGTCTTACAAACCCTGCATTGTGTCATTCTGCAGCAATCACTTCATCTCAGTCACTTCGTCGCCGAACGTTTCTCGTTTCAGTAATCCTGATCTCGAAAATTAACAAATGGCAATACAATACTGGTCTGTCGCTAATTAATATTTTGACCTTGAACTCGCAAGCATTTCTGTTGGAAATCGATAGTATTCTGCCAACTCCCCCTTTTCACCAAGTTCTGGGAGAATTCAGGCAAATTGGAGAGCACTGAATGAGGTATACTGGCAACATCCATAGGCGTTATTTTAAATGCATGGGTTTTGATTTATAATATGCAGAAATGTGTTGTAGCTTGTTTTGGAGGGCATTTGTTTGTCTGAGAAATTGTAGAAATGTTTTGTGGTGTTTTTGGGGGTCACAATAATATCAACGCTGTGCATAGTCGTAGTTTGTGAGGAACGTTGTTGTACATGATGGGATTCGTGCATTTGCCACGGGAATTCTGCATGTTGGGGACACAAAGATGAGACAAAAATTCAGATATGTGAAAAAAAAAAATGTATTTACAAAAACTGTGTGTGCAGAATGTTGTACATCAGGACCACATCAGATGAAAAATATCAAACCAAAGACTTAAATAACTCCAGCCTTACAACAAAGAAAAAAAGGCACATTAAAAGCCTTATGTGTGGAAACTTTCTCGCTTATTCAAAAGAAACCTTTGTTCAACACATTATACTTAATACGGTTGAACTATTGGTTGCTTTTTGGGTAATCTGTCATGCCATGTTTTAGTAGACACTTTTAAACCTTGTCTTTCACTTCCACTACTCATATATGTGGACTGTTTGTCATAGGTATGGAAACTTTTGAAGCAATTTCTGCGTTTGTTCAGGCACAAGAAAACCTTACACTTGATACATCGAATTTGAGATCTTTCAGAACAGCCTGGATTTCTGCACCTTTGAAAGGTTTTTACATCTCCGATTTCTGGTAAATGGTCTTCGATGTCCTTGATGTTTTTTGAGGTTGTTGATTCGGAGGCCCTTTTTTCTGTGGTGGGTTATCATCTGCACTGGATTCTGAGGATGCAGTGGTATCATTCTCTTCAAATAGATTGAATTGCCTGCTAAGCTAAGCGCATCTTGTCCTTTGGTTAGTTTTTTGGTCTCCTGTAGCATTCCCTAACATTGCAAGCAGGTTGTCTATCCCATGGTACAGCTCACAGCCCCGCACTGTACCACTGGCAGCAGCTCACATAATTCAAGATCCCCTCAGGATTTGGTTTTCAGATTATTTTTTCAGAGTAAAACAGGTTTAAAAGGCATAGCAAAAGGACACTCAGTATTGCATCTCCAGCCAAACCCCACCCCTTGTTTGTTGTATTTTTTTCACATACCTCTTCATAGTCGTTCATATTGATAAATCCTCTCCTGATCATTCGTTTTATCCCCAAACTCCTCAATAATGCGATCCAAGTCATCGGACTAGAAAGGGAAAATTATAATGTCGGACCTGGTCCAACACAGGGCCGCAAGGGGTTAATATTAATAATTTTGTTTGTATTAATTAATTAGCTTCGAGGCGTTTTGCTGCAGTTTATGTGCACCTTGAACTTTGCTCTCGGGTGATGTATTCCGTGCATTTGGAGCCCGTAGAGTGTTTGCTATACTACTGGCTGTGATTGCTTTTGCCCTTTTCTTCTCCCTCCAGGGTCATGCTGCAGTTCAGGGGGTGTTTTATATCTTTCGTGAACAAAGTCAACCTGATAAATTAAGGGAAGGAGAAACTGTTCACATTGCTCGCACTAATTGTGTTTTTTTTATTTATTTATTTTTGTCCCCACACTTCCATGTTGAGATATCTGGCCTACAGCCCCTAATCCGTACCTTGGGACCTGCTGCTTCTAACTGTGCAGAATCCGGCTGTCTCCACGTCCTGGTTATTCCAAAAATGAGGCCTTTCTTCCTTGAACTATTCGTGCCATTCCTTCAAGACTGGAGCTGCAACCACAGCTGCTCAGCGAAATATTCCTGCGTGTGGCATAAAAAGCTTGATTGGTGGTCTTCTTTCAGAGGCTTATAAGAGCCACATAAGGGACAATATTAAAGACATTCTCGCTTCCCAACAGCGTCTGGAACCAACATCCTAAAGAGGGACTTTATTCCAGGATCCAACCCTACCATATCCTTTGCATATATTGAAAAAAAAAAAAAAACAAACTGCATTCTGCTATGATGTCACCTATTATGTATAATTCAATTTTTTTAGGCTTGAAGAGGAGACGGCTGAAGGTCTAGGGCCCTCTGAGATTTTTTCCTTTTTTAGATTTTTCTTTTCTTCCCTCTGTTGCCTTTATTCATGCAAAAGTGGACATTATGTGATATAATTTCTCTTTTTTTGGGGGGTGGAGTTAACTATTTTTATTTTTTATATTTTGCACATTCAGCAAAATGTGTGAAGTGGTGTAGGTGGTCATAATTATATATGTATTTACATTTATTTTTATTTTTCATTTTTGGTTTTGTTTTTTGTTGACCGAGGTGAACACAGAGCACCAGTTATGAGCGAATAGAGATTCTCTGCAAATCTCTCAGCCTCTCTCTTCCTCTGCGTAATCGTTTTTTGTTCACCGGGTTAAACACGTCACATAGATCAGGGTTCTCCCCAGGAATTCTCTACCGCCGAGCGGCAGAACATTATAGCCGGGAGCACTTTTAACAGAAAAATAAACTTGCCTTACCTTAAATATATAATACGAGAAAGAAGTTGAATAATGTGTTTACTGTTTTTTATTCTGGTAAATTACTGTGCTTATTTAAGCACTCTATGATTTGTCTGGGAAAGATAATCTAGGTTTATTTAATTTCAATTAAAAAAAAACAGTAACCTTTTCATTTCACTTCCTTTTTAGCTTAATTGTTGAGCTTATTGCTTCATTTAAATTGTTTTCTTTATGTTAAGTTTTCAGCGCATTTTGGTATTGCACGTCCGTTTTAGTTTTTCGCTGTTCTACATTTGTTTAAATGCAACTAATATAACAATAATAATATATAGCAATAATCCAGCACTTCTTCACTTAAGCATTTATATGTCAGCTGACAGGAGTTCAGTTGATATCTCATCACGCCTTTCTTCTTAAAGGCGTACAGCCTCTATACACGAAACCCCAATATCTCTCATAATCACCTGGGTACATATTTTTTACGATATCACAACAAAAAGAATACCCTTTTTTGGCGAATATGTATAGCTATCATGTACTATATATAACTTTTTTTTTTTTAAATAAAGTATCCCCCGCAAGTCTAGCATTAGGCGGTGGATTGGAATAAAGCACAGTAAAAACATGATAAAGATAGGCCCGCATTGTAAAGAACAACAAGGTATTCCATAGCATATCAATAAACATGGCAAACCTGGAAAAAGCATGGAAAACCTGGAAAAATGCCATAGAAAATTACTACAGTGATATACGGGTATGCACATTGTAAATGGGCACTTATACTCAGCCCTCCCCTAGAATTGTGTAGGAGGTTTGGACAATTTTAGAATTCACTAAACAGCTCGTGATAAATGATTTACTAACAAAAAACATATTTTATTTTCTTATTTACTAAACAAAGCATGCCAAGAGAATGCCTGAGAATCATTGCCAGCCTAGATTTAATTTCCAGCTAAGCTGTTGCATACACTCTGTGACTTCAGACATTTAAGCAGGACACATGCAGTGCCAGCATTTTATAGCAATACTGACTCTGGGTAAATGAATCAGGCCAGTTAAACACTGAACAGTACACACACAGCCCACTGGTGACATTCCCGCCATGGCAGATGAACACAAGCTCATGGAAAAACCCCAAAAGGGGTGGGGGTGGTGAGTCCCACTGGGTCACGTTGCCATGCAGCAAAAATTAAGGCAGCTGGAAACTGTAAATTGTGTAACAGTCTGCCATCTGCTGGGTGATTAAATGAACAGCATTATGCTTTTCTTTTATTGTTTTAAAAAGAAGCCATATTACTGTATACTGTTAAAGAATTCAGCGCATGTGTAAATTAATTGTCTTTATTCTATCACGGAAGTTGGTACAGTTGAGATTGTTGGTTTAGTTAACCCTAATATAAAGTAATTTAACTACATAGTTTGTGTTTTATTGTTGATATGGAGTTTTAGAGTTAAGTACCTGTTACTTTAATTGAGAAACACTACATTGTGTCTAGGTCCCCTCCAATAGGCAGACAAATCAGCCATGTGAGAATGTGGCTGGATGGGTTAGTCTGATCTGATGGGAGAGGAACTTAAAAAAAAAAAAACCGTGGAAGTATGTGGTCAAGCTAACTTGGTTAATTAATTGCCAATTGTGCTTCAGCACGTGGGAGATTGTGCCACAGCTCATTTCTGTCCTACAGCCAGAGCAGCGGGGTGGGCTCTAGGTGTTGGCGTCACTGTGATAACACTGCTTGGGTGATTCTGTTAAACTGATTTTGATGGTCAATGAAAGAATACTAACAAACTCATTGAGCTATTATTCTACGATGCAGGAAATATTTGTTTTCTTAATGAAAATCAAAAATTAGGTCTTCATTAGACATCCAAAATGTGTGTTTGCTCTGTGGCTCAGGAAAACACATCATGGACAACAGCAGGGGATGCTGTCAAAGCTGAATACAGGCTAGGGTATCCTCAGCTACAAGCAGTAAGGAAGTTACAGCGTATTCAATAGAGGTGTTGAACTAGTGGGCCTGTGGCCACAAAAAAATGCTTTGCAGCCAATAAGGATGCTTGACACTGACGCTGAAGAAAAGTCAAATGGCCTAGGATGTGCAAGTGGAACATATTTCCTGGAAGACAAAGCAAGTGTAGTACCAGATATATTGCATAAAGATGAAGAAATATGTTTGCAATATCTTATTTTCTTTTGAAACTGCACACGTGAGGCCTTTACAGTGTATGGTAGTGCATGATAAGTAAGACTTTTGTTATACAACCACTTTAAGGAAAGTCCTAAGTTTGCCTGCCATGCATTCATACCCTAACAGCAAACTGCAAAAAAAGATATGGCGAATGATTTGATTACTGAAATGTTTCTTATCTATCTGGTGGGAAATGAAAAAAAACCAAAAAATAAACTGAATATGCTTAAACAGAGTAAGCAAAAAAAAAAAAAAAAAAATAATAATAATTTATAAATGATAAAGACACCAACATCCCTGCTGCTAATATATGTATGCGGTAAGAAAAGGAGGACTTTAAACTCTCAATTATTAAAGTTGGGTAGTAGTAATATATTTAACTTGATTTGAAACATATTCCATTTTTAAGGCTTATTCCATTGAAAACACCAGGAACATAACCACATTCTTTAATCCCTTGTGAACTAATCAGCCTCTAGTCTGACGATTCCCATGGGAGCTGAAGACTTCACTCACAATTACTCAGCATTTGAGGATGAAGAACAAAGAAAATGAGAAAATAAGATTGATCTAACCCAAGAAGATACCAGCTTACCAAAGCTGTAGTTCATTTTTTTTAACCAAACCTAAGAACTTGGGACTCAGTTAAGTTGTAGTTCAAATTATATTAGCTATATCCTAGTCTATTATTTATGTTTCCTGGATAATTTGGAAATTGATTATTTGTCCAGATTGGAACACTAGCTTCATGGACCAAGTGTTCTAATGCAGAGTTCTCTTGTATCAGTATATTAACCAATTCTCTTTTATAGATTCACAAAATAAATGTAACTGGACTTTATTTTCAGAAAGCATTATTGTGCCAGCTATTGTGTGGGCTTTTATTTCTTTACTGTTGCAATTTCCCTTGTGACATATTAAAAAATAAGGTGTTGAATGAATGGAAAAGGGTGTAAAAAAGGATAATTAAAATGGAAATATTTAATGAAAGTGCCTGACCGCAGTTTCCTTTGGCTGCTTTTTGTTTTGATTTTTTTTTTTTTTTTAACTGACATGAAACCTTTCTCAGCTGTTGCGAAGAGGGTTTGTATATTCTATCAAACATTTTCATGATTCAAAACAATCTCTAATATTTGTACTAACACTGTAACCTGTCTGTCCACTCATCAAAATGAAGCCGACTTCTTAATCTTACCAACCAGTAACCCAGAAAGGATTTTAGTTTTTTTTTTTTTAATACTACTGACTAACAGCGGCACATGGAAGGAGCAGACCTGTGTTGAAGGTTTTGTGAAGAGGCCCCAATATGCTATGGATTTGTTTGAATGGCAATTTAATGTTTTGAGGAAAATGCTGTATTTACTGAATGAGTGCGATGTTTATTTTTTGTACAGAGAACGCTATTTAGGAGTCACGAGACGTGCAAACTAAAATGCTGTTGTGTTTTAACGAGCTATTCAGTAGACAAACAGTTGATAATTAGATGGAAAAAAACTGCTGTGTTAATGTTTTAAAAAAAAAAAAAAACTATTAACAAACTGTCTTATATTAATGACAAAATAACGCATAGTTTATTGAGTTTAATCACAGGAAAAAAAAAAAAAAAGTATAGCAGCTATGTTATTAATGGTACTCAGAAATGCTGTTATTAGTGAACTCCTGATAATGTCAGCTCCACTTATTGTCACCATTTCTGTCTATTTGCAGTCATATTAAACAAGTTTGACTGTAAGTAACACAAATTCTCCGATAGGCAGTGTTAAATGACCACCAGATGGCGTATTATACAACATCAACTGTCCCTTTTGTCTGCAGGATGGCAATCAACTCCTCATAGGTGTACAATTGTAATATGTCCTTTAAGTAAAGGTTTACCAAATTATCTTGAATGGCAATGCAGTATTGTTCGCATCACAATGCCTGCCAATAACAACATTACAATCTTGTTTTTTTGTGGTTACCTTTTTTGTGCAGGGGGACTTGACAGTACCTAACAGTACACCGGTAATATGCTGGCATGCAAAGTCTAAACCATTAAAACTTGTAATCCATTTCAGTGTTACAGTACCAGATCACTGTGCCTTCAGAAACACTGTGCAATATATGTATCAAATCCATTGTATCAGACGGTTTGTTGTTGTATTTTTTTGGCATGTTATATTGGCATATTTAAAATATATGGTGTAACATATATTTTCAACATATAAAATAAATATATGGATTACAGACTAAAATATATTTTAAATATAGCCTACATATTTTAAATATATAAAAAGGGCCAATTTCTATATATGAAAACTATAAGGATCATACTTTTCTACCATAGATTAAAAAATATATGTTTTTTTTCATAAGGTCAGATTATGTCAGTGAAGAAAATAAGGACACACACATATTTCTGAATTCCTCAGAGCTTTAATGAATGATCTAACTACTCGAATGATTTCCATCACATGAGAGTACATGTTAAAAACTTCATGCTGATTTGAACTTGGCTCTCGCCAAGATAAGCACCAACTAAGATGTAGCTTTACTGTAAACTAATGTGATCCATCTGCATCTCCATCCATTTGCGTTTCTTTCCATCTGTTGAGGTAGATATCCTTCTGCCTGGTGCTGATGACTGAAGTGTAATGCGGCTCCAGGGATCAGCTTATTTTGTCTTCCCAGCGCATCAGCACACACAACGGCTGCGATGCTGGCTCCGGGAATCAACCACAGTGCGCTCTCCCCAGCGCATCAGCATGACAACCATCTGGATTAAGCTAAGTAGGGTACATCTCTGGGGTCTTCAAGTGGGCACCTTCTGTCCTCTGTGTTTCATCGACTAGCCCACAACACCTCAAGAGGGCTTTATGGTGATTCTGGCATCACCCCCCACCATCCCCCACTCAACTCAGCCCAGCTTACTTACCCGTACATCAGCGTTGCTTTCTTTCTACTGTCCTTGAAATCTCCATGCAGAATCTTTCCGTCTCAATCACAGCCAGTTGCTGCTCCTTTCTGCTTCTTCGGATAAGTTCTTCACTGTGCGACGCAACTCTTGGCCACTGAACCTGACATCTCTGAGAAACCGGGTTGTAGAATGTGTCACAAATCCTCGACAACCCACCTCCACTGGGTAAACTCGGACTCTCCATTCTCGCTGTTCTGCTTCAGAAGCTAGTTGAGCATACCGAAGTTTCTTCCTCTCATACGCCTCATCCACAGCATCCTCCCATGGCACTGTTAACTCTACCAGATGAACAAGGTGCGCTGATCCAGACCACAAGACAATGTCAAATAACAAGGTTAGTGGTGGCAATCTCAGGTCGAAAAATAAGCCGTTGACCAACATCTACCAGCATCTTCCAGTCTCTAGCAGCTTCCAGTTGTCCTGGGCGAGGCTTGGTTTTAACACCTTTTCTTGGTGTTTGATCTTCTGGATGGAGGAATATTGTCTTTTGTGTGTAATGGTTTGATGGAACTGGTGGCAACTTATTGGTCAGGTTACACTTGTCTTTCAATGCTAAGGCCAAACATCGCAGCACCTGGTCATCGCGCCAAGTAAACCGTCCTTGGATAAGACTCACCTTACCTTATGTCAAAATGTGCCTTAAAGTTGCAAGGTTGTCACCCACCCAGAGGTTTAGGTTCTGTGGTGATGGGAGAACATCATATGTTGATCTGATGAGGAAACTGATCCTGCTCTGTTCCATTGTTCATAGGTCTTGCCAGCCAATCTTGCATTGTTCCACACTCTCCCAGCTCATCCAATCTCCCTACTTGGCCTGAGAAACTGCCTTTATACAACAGATCCTCTCCTCCTGCTTTTGCACCTCGTTGACTACCAGCTTCCTCTGTTGAGCTAGGGTTGCCTTGTGCCATATAGGAGGAGCTGAACTGAGACCAAGACCTCCTCTTCCAGCATCCATCCACAACATCCATTCAACAATAACAACACATTCGGCTATTCGCCGTCCTTTATATACATAATAAATTATAAGATTCATACAACAAAACAAATACAAAACAATAAATTGCACAGGGATGGAGGGGTACCCCGTTCTAAAATAAACAAGTACATGTAGAGGACTCCTCGCCTGTTACAGGTATACAGCTACAACCTAATTTGAGGGTTTTAGAAACATATGCAAGTCTGACTCTCAATGTTAGTGTTACCAGGAGTCTAAACAAACAGATCTCATGTGCAAAACATTATTACAGCAATACTTTCAAAATTGTTTGTGTTTTATGTATTGTGATATAACTAGTCATTATCGTGACTTTTATCACACTGTTTAGCACCTTAAACACTGTCTTCTAGTACAGGAAAAGGAATTGGTCACACAACAAATTTCAGGAAAACAGGGCAGTACCTGTACATTTATTTTTTCTAAGTAAATACAAAATAAACAAAATAAATCCAAACTTGAATTCGATTACAAACACTATTAATCTGTCAACACAGTAACGCAGATTGTTTTGAACTACGCTGTGCTCACACAAGTAATCTCCTTGTATATCTAGGTCTCAGCCTTAACACCAACCGAACCAAAGGCATTAGACCTGTTTAAATACCTGTGCCAATTACCATCAGATGAGACACATTAGAAAACCCTGTGTATATTTATGCTCCCCCATTTGCTACCGAGCGGAGTTCTGGGAACTGTAGTCTCGTTCTCCAGACTTTAAAGCGAGGACTACATTTCTCTTTCAATACCGAGGGTACAGACTATGCATTAATCGTAGCCCTGTGCATCTTCCCTACACTATTTAACTGACACTCTACCACATATCCCCCCCCCCCCAGCTCAGACCCAATGGTGCAAGCAAACTTTGATTGGAAATAGTGCACTCTGGACAAACCATCTGTATTTCCCTGTTTTGCACCAACTTGACGCTTAATAGAGAATTTAAAATGTTGCAAGCTGAATAACCATCTTATTACCCTCACATTCTTTTTTTTATTCTGGTGCATTCATGTAAGGGTGGCATGATCAGTGATGAGTTTAAATGTTCTACCTAGCAGATAATATTTGACGGTTTCTAAAGCCATAATAGCTAGGAATTATTTTTCCACGATTGCATAGTTTCTTTTAAAGAAGTTGTCTGCTAAAAAACTAAATTGGGTACTCTTCACCCTGCACCGCCTGAGAAAATACTGCACCTATCCCAACTTCAGAGGCATCAGTTTGTACAATAAGAGCTTTGTGTAATTTGGAGTTATTAAAACATGGTCTGCACAAAGGGCATTTTAAGAGCCTGAAATGCCAAATCAGCCTCCAAGGTACTTTGTGCTGGAACAATGAGTGGAGGATGCATTTTTTCTTTAGCCCTATCAGTGAGTGAAACCTGCCAACAGCCCTTAATCAAACTGAGCTTGTCACTAATGGTGTTCCTTTTAGCCTTGGGAACTCTGTTGGGCTTCAAGGTTACTCTCTGCGCTGGTTCAGTTATGATGTTGTGTTTTATGACATTTATTTTTCCCAGAGTGACTGTGAAAATGTCCTTATTTTTAGCTATAAAAGCCCTGTTTTCTGGTTTTTGGTCACCCAATAGTGTCTCTGCTATTTCAACATTAGGCTCTGCTTTGTTATTAGTGCAGGGCGAAGTTTTTTTTTTTCCGAAGTGTGTGCTGTCAGCCGACCGCTTCTTTACACACTGCGGATTCACCATGCAGCCGCCCAGGAGCTACAGCGTAGGAGGACAACACAGCTCCTGGGCAGCTAACAGGCAAGCCCACAGGCGCCCGGCCAGACTACAGGGGTCACTGGTGCACAGTGAGCAAAGGACACCCTGGCCGACTTGCTCTGGTTTCCTTCTCCCTGGCTGTGGCATTTTGTAGTTTACCTCGCCGGCATTTTTAATTACAGTGCTCCCTCTCTATAAGGCTCTCGGTTATAACGCGTCTCTATACTAGTGATTCATGCAATATTTCTACAGTAAATACAGTAGCGGTATTGTTCAAACTATTAACAATTTCTCAGTCTAACTTCTGTCTCTGTCTCTTCCTTTTGAAACAGTATCTGAACTGAAGAAAAGCTGCGTTGGTACTTTAGCATTTTACTTTATTCAGCATTCGTTTTATAACTAAATAAATATTAGGTCTATTACGTGGTTATCTTTCCTAATGTATTTATTTTTTTGCTGCAAGAGGAGCTGCGGCTTTCTCTGGGAGATGAGATGCTTCAGCTTCGCTTCAGACCTGCGTTATAACGAGGGAGCACTGTATCTCATATGGCCCATGTCACTGCTCTCTACAGCGGGAATTAAAACCAAAATCTTGTCCCCACCCTGTCTCTGGCAGTTCGGTTATAAGAATGTCTTTGGGATTCTTGAGCCTTTTTTCAAGTGCTCTCATACAATTGGCCTAACGATGGGAATATGCTGGTGAAACATGTTCAATAATGCTATGAATTCATGGGTTCCTGTTACTAGGTATTTTTTGCAATATCCAAAGTGATAAAGAGGGAAAGGATCAATGTTGTAAATCTCCCTCCCAACCAGAAAGGGCACTGTGTAAGGATGGTGGTATGCTGCCTCCTAGATGGGCCACCTTGACGGTAGGTGGAAAGTGGAAGGTGACCACATTAGGGGTAGCGCGTAGTTGCAAGTACCTGGAATGACTCCATTGCAATCAGCTGTGGGATGGCCCTCTATTGGAGAAACCATGACGACGGGTTGATTGCAGGGAGGAGTTTGTGGGTATAAATTGCGCTGAGAACGTAACCTCCAGCCGGAGTGGTTTGTTTATTTTTGTTACGTGCTGTTATTTGGGGTTGTGTTTCTAGAGGAGGAGTAAGGAGTCAGGGGCTGCAGCCATGGAGCCAGCCCATGTAACCAGAGCACTACCTTCACCTATTTAATAAACACAGACAACCTGGGTTGAGAGAGACTTGACTTGATTTTGAGTTTAATTTTTGTTTGTTTGGACTGAGACCTCTTTCTAATAAAATACACCCTGCATACCATTGCTGGTAGAAGGGGCTGGTTATATCATAAGTACTGTGACATCTGTTCCACCCCACGCCCATTACACCATCACAGGAGCTTACGCAATTTTTTGGTTATGCAAGACATAAAAGGGGTACCCTGGTCAGTCAGTATTTCCTTGGGAATTCCAACACGACTAAACATGAACAGCAACTCCTTTGCTATTGTTTCGCACTATTGTTCTGGGGTGGTACCGTGTGGCAAAGTGGTTTGCAGTGTACAGGTGCAGAGGTGATGCAGTGCTCAGTAATAACAATCCAAAAACAGTTCAATGGTGAAAAACTAAGCTTTATTATTTGCTTAAATAATAATAATGGCTATACATAGCGATTTGTAAAGCCAGTCAAATCGTATCCTGCAATCCATGACTGACACATCGCCTACCACATTAAGCCGATGATTTCTGGTATTGTGTCTCCACCCCCCTTTCTGGATGGCCAACTTCCGACTGACCCTGGAATGAAGTGTCAAACCATCCAGTCTGGGGCACACTGTTCCTGTTATATCGCGCCCTCACAGGTAGGGGGAGAGATTGTTGACTAGGATTCATTCGCTCTTTGTCACATACCACCTCGGGATACCGAATGGCATTTTCCAGTACTACTCGCATGTGTTGGTGTCTCCTAACAGATTTCCCTATGGGTCCTACTAGGTCCTTTAGCAATCTGTTCAAATAGCACCCTGATGATTGGCAACGGCACTAGTGGACTGTGAAATGCCTTAAAACGGGCCCTGTTCTGACAACGTGTGCACTCTGCACAGTATTTAGAGATATCTGTCTGTCCACCCAGCAAAAAAAAAAAGTCTCAGAACTCTTTCTCAACCTCCAAATGTCCTGCATGCACATGACTATGAACCAAATCTAACACAGTGCATCTATACTGCTGTGGTAGAAGCAGTTACTTTATGATACACCCATGCTTTTCTACATGATACAAAAGATCATTTATTTAATAAAAAAAAAAAAATGACAGGAGTGCCATTTGTTACTTTTATATCTTTTCTGTCTGATATTAACGTGGAGTCCCTTAACTGAGTGGTACCAAAATAATCGGTATTGACCCTTAAGTTTGTGAGGTCTATTTCCGCAACTGTGTCATTTTCACTGAGGGGCCTGGGACATCATGATCTGGTTCATCTCCTGCCATTACTGTAACAGGGTTATTCAACATACTCTCTGTAGGGTTTGTAACACTTTCTTCCCCCATGTTACCTGGATCCTCTTTAATTAGATCCCATTCAAATGGGAATAAGGCTTCGAGCTCATTACTCTTAAGCTTACTTTCAGCTACACATTTTTGTTTTTCAGGCTTATCCAATTTGTCATTTTTTGTCCCACATCTCAAGAAAGTTGGGGAAGTCCCGTCCCAGTATTGCCTCATATGGCAACATGGCTACTACACCAACCCTGTAGTTCACAGAGCCGCCGTTGATCCGTACGTGAACCAATGCAGTGGGGTATTGCCATGTTCCTAAGTTCCTGGGCCTGTTCAAATTTGTTTGGCTCTACTAAATGCGCAGATACCAAAGTGAGCATGCTTTCTGAATCGAGTGACGTTTTAGCCTTATTATCTTCCATTTCCACCTGACACGAGTATTTGCAACAAGTTTGAAATCCTGTTAACACTGATACCACAATACAAGACATAAAATGATTATTTTCCTCTCCTTTCTCCCCATGTTACACTGCATGGTTTCCTCTTCAAGAGGATGATAGGTGTCTCTTGACATTTAAAGCATTTCCCGAACTAACCCTATCAGATGTTCTCTGTTTACAACCCCCAGTGTTCCCGCGTCCCTTCATTGCTCTGTGACGCTCTTCAGTTCCCCGTGGCCCCAGAACAGTCTTACTGGATTTGATGGTACTTTGGGTACTGGGGGTGCTCTGGTCTGACAGTCCGGAGTAGTTCTCGGGCTTTAGCCATTATTTATTTTTCAATTTGGAATCGCCAATTATTTTACCCACAATTTTCTTCCAATTTGTAATATCCGCACCAACTCTAGGGAGACAAAGATGAGCACTTGTGTCCTCCGAAACATCTGCCGTCAACCATCCACTTTTTTTCACACTGCAAGCCTGCTCTCAAGCCATTACAGAACTACACTACGGGTGGGCCTACAGGCGCCCAGACAGCCACAGGGGTTGCTGGTGTGCGGTTTGCCAAGGATTCCCCAGCCGATCTAAATCCTCTCCGCCCGGACAGCGCTTGGCCAATTGTGCGCCGTCCCCTGGGAACTCCCGACCACAGTCGACAATGGCATAGCCTGGATTCGAACTGGCGATTTCCAAACTATATAGGGTGCATCCTGCACTCTGGGTGGAGTGCCTTTACTGGATGTACCACTTGAGAGACCCTTCAAGCCATTTTTTAACAAGGTGGATCAGGTCATACATTTGTGACCGGGTTGGTTTCTCTGGTTGAACCTCTGGACTCTGACCGCAGCTGTATCTCCCAGCTGGGCCAATATCTCCTCCTTCAGCTTGGTGTTGTCGTTAGCCTGGTCTGACTCTAGATCATAGCACACTTTTTGTGAGTCGTCACTCAAAAAAGGTGCCAGTAGTCTTGCCCATTGCGTCGTTGGCCAGCTCTCTATTTCTGCAGTGCACTTGAACAGGAATGCCTCAACACCATTCATGGCAGTCATTTTTTGTATAGAATGACTAGTCCCGATGGCCATCACTTCAAGCTTCTCATTCAGTGCCTGAAGATCCTACTGGGTTTTCTGTTTTCTGTTTTCCTCCCGGAGTAGCTGATTCATATTATGCTGTGACGCAGCCATTTGTTGTAGGGCTGCAGTGCCTTAAAAAACTTCCATTTACATTTTTTTTTTTTTCCTGCACACAGACACTTCAAGGTGATGCCCACATTCTCCCCCATATGTGATATAACCATTCGTTATCATGACTATTATTACACAGATTTGGCATCTTAAACACTGTCTTCTAGTGCAGGAAAATGAATCTGTCACTCAACAAAGTTCAGGAAAACAAGGCAGTACCTGTATATTTATTTTTTCAAAGTAAATACAAAATAAAATCCTAACTCCAATTTGGAGCACTAACTAAACTTGAATCCAGCCCTAGCTGACAGCCTGGTGGATGAGCCGTTTCCTGATTACAAACATTATTAATCTGTTAACACAGTAATGCAGAATGTTTTAAACCACACTGTGCTCACACAAGTAATCTCCTTGGGTATCTAGGTCTTAACAAGCATTAGATTTGTTTAAAAACCTGTGCCAATTACCATTAGGTGAGATACATTATAAAACCCTGTGTATACTTTTATGCTCAGCCATTTTCTACAGAGCGGAGTTCTGGGAAATGTAGTCTCATTCCCCAGACTTAAAGCCAGGACTACATTTCTCTTTCAATGCCGAAGGTACAGGCTATTTATTAATTGCAACCCTGTATATCTTCCCTTCACTATTTTACCAGACACTCTACCACAGTATTTATAATCTAAATATGTTTTCTGACTTTATCAGCAGAAGTCACTTCTCCAGCAAAGGCATTACCCTATTTATTAACTATTTATTATCCTATTATACTGCCTGTATCCCTAGCAGGTATGTTAATCATTGACCAATTACAGCACTATCTTGTGAGCAGAATTAGAAACTGCATGCTAAATAAATACACTAACAGGAAAATAATATATAAGTATAAGTACATATGTATAACATTTTTTACTTTAATTTAATATGTATGTTGTTGTTAAAGTGGGACATTTATTGCTAATTCTACACAATTCTCAGAGCCCTTGGGGCGTGGTTACTAAATTGCGTCACTTGTTGCTTGCCTCTCCCTTTTGTCACTGGATACACACAACCCGCTTTCACAACATCAATAAATCACAACACTTCTCACACACTTGGTATGTTAGGGGTTGTTGATTAGTGTTTGATATTTGGTCCGGTAATCTATTTACTATCAAACTACTGCTTCTAAAAAGAGGCGAGGAGGACTTTAAAGTGGTTGTAGCTAACAACAAAATACTTTCATAAGTCTTACCTGTTATGCCCTTCTGTTCACTATATAGGTCTCTGAGCACTTTCCAAAGAAACATCCGATATTAAAAACACGTATTTTAATATGAAAACATGACATTTTGTACTACTATAAGTAAAAGAAAGTTAGCAATTTGCTTGCCTTGCCCTCCAGGAAATGTGCTACACTTGCACTTCTAAGGTTATTTAATCTCAGCAGTGACATATTACTTGCTTCCAAGCAAACCAGTCATTAGGAAAAGCAACTGGTTGGTTAGACAGGGTAGAAGTCCCTGAATGGGTGGGGGCATTTTCACACTCAAGGTGAAATGACCATGAAAGTGCAAAACTATCTGAAGGCAAGGCCTGCAAATAGAGACTAAATGGTAGATTGAAAATCTCCATCCCCTCCAACTAATGGCAAGGCTCCTGAGATCTGATAGGATCATGCTTGGTGGTAATTCTGCATGCTTATAAAAAGAAGCCTATGAATTCAATCTGTTGCTTAAGTACAAGTACTTTAAGGGAGATGTTAAGGTTTGTTTATATATATATATATATATATATATATATATATATATATATATATATATATATATATATATATATATATAAAAAAATAATTCAGGTAAGAACTGGAAAAGGTCCTGCCAAAGACAGAATTGACCGTTGTGACTTTCCAGTTTAACAACTGTATCTCATTAGTTAATGTAATTTTTGGGGGAAAACTGTTTAGTTGAGCTGCTAAACTGCTAAACATGTTTCTGTCATAAAACCATAAAGCGTGTGTATCACACATGGATGAGCTGCCACTAGCAATATGTTATTATTATTTATTAAAAACCACAGTACAGTAGACAAATGTATATAATGGCAACACAAAAGTTAAAAACACTAGTATGTAAATTCCTGGGTTATAAACCAGTAAATAAATAAAACACGGTAGAATTTCACTAAACTTCCATTACAAGCACATTGCCAGGCCCTTTCACGACAAAATCAACCTCTTCTACTTCTTTCAATGCCTTTCTTATTTATAACCAATCCTTTCCTTTCTTACATCCGAAATCGTAAACTTTGGGGATCCAATCAGCTTCGAGGTTGTATCTGTGTTAACCATCACAGACTAAGAGAGCTGGTAGAGTTAAGATGGCGGCGTGTGGTTAAGGAGGTAGCAGTTTAAGGCTCTAGCTTTCCATTCGTTTAACTCGAATTATATGAACCCTCATCACCACAGTTAACGCGAAAAGACAGTTTCACTCGTTTCTTCCAACTGTTCGTCTTATTCTGGATTGAACTCATGACGTCTATACACTTCGTGGTTCATCCGTTGCCCGGGACCGAGGACCAGCTCAATGACAGGTATTTCTTGTAGCCGGATAATGAGGAGGCTTAAATCAAAATTAATATGCAGGGTGTGGTACAAGATCGCTCATCTCGGGTTATTGGGAAAAAAATGGCGAAACAGTTCTTTGCGGTTCTAGTTGACTATAAGGCAGGAAATGCAGTAAAATAAGAGGCCCGGCTTTCTCTCAGTCTGTGGAAACAGACTGGCTGGAAAGATCCATTAGAGTTGAACTGAGACAGACAATGCGGGTTGGGGGATGGGGAGGGGAAGAAATAAAAAAAAAAAAAAAAGAGAGGGAACCTCAGTGAAAATGAACATTGACATTTTCTTTCTGAAATCGGAAATTTTGCATCTTTTAATGAAGGTCAACTAAAACGTGTTTAAAAATGGTTTACAGGATTACTAAAATGTGCTTTTAAGACATCAGGACTGCGGCTTTCGTAATCGCTGGATACAAAGAATACTTATTATTTATGTATTTGGCAGATAACACATTTGTTGTTTAATTAATAATTAGTTTCATACGATAGCTTATTTATGATACAGGGTGATTCCCAGGTATTGTTAAGCCTTGTATGATTTTTTGTTTAGCTGGTCAAATTAAGGTGGTAGTTTTTGTTTCTTTGATAGTGTATACACAGTACACGTCAAGATTAACCATACTTTTTTTTGGACTGTAGTTTTGTTTCTCGTTGTATATGTGTATGTGTGTGTGTATATATGTATGTGTGTGTGTGTGTGTATGTGTGTGTATATATATATATATATATATATATATATATATATATATATATATAATTTGCGTATAAATTGCGCATCAATTAATTTAGTGGGTTATTTGTTGTAAATCACAGCATTCTGTATATTTAGTGAAAATCTAGTATAATTGATAAAGAGACAGCTTGTCGGCATATTGATTATTTGGTTATCGCAGTACGCAGAAGTTTTTATTTCTGTGTTTTAGTACTGTATGTACCAGTACTAATTCTACTGACATTGCGTGTTCGTTTATGTTGTGGCAAGTAGGTCAAGATGCGTTTAGTCGTTGTGCATACATTGACACAATAATTAACACGGAATCCTGACACTAAACGCAATTATTTATTCAGATGTTGGCTTTCATTTAGGTTGAAACATTGTTTTCCCTGACCGGATGACAGATCATTATCAATCATTACATCAACTTTCCAGCACCAGATCCTTTTAGTGACAGGCCTACCAAAGAAGCCTAGCATGTAACTAAACGATCGAGACTTTTACATGATTTACGCACATTTTAAATTTAGCATATAGTAACAATTTGTGAAATTAGGTCATTATTATTTTATTCGTTTTCTTTCTGCCACGTCAAATTTAGCTACAACCTCAATATACTGAAACCATTCATGTTGTGTCTATCACATAAATTAAACATGACACCAACTGATAACTTAATGTGTCTGACATATTAAATATAGACATTCTGAATTCTGTTTAACTTTATTAACTTAAATCAGAATTTGTGTTTAATGGATAAAACCTGGTCATTTTACTAGTGGTGTGCAAACAGTGAAATAAACTTATTTTACATTAAACAATGTTCACAACCCAACTCCGTTGTCTAATTGTTTACAACAGTTTTTGCATTGCTAGTACCACTACATTGTCTTTCAGAAAAGGTATTTTTAGGTTTCTGTTATTGGAAGTTCTTTTTATTCTCTACTTTGAAATGGCCCCTTGGTCATTGGCAACTTATTTTAGGGGACTGGTTTTAGACTTATGCATAATATAAACTGAAGAGGAACTCCAGCAAGGCCATTATGGCATTGGATGTTTATGGAAGGTAAAGCTATCAAAATAATAATACCCAGTGAATGTCTGACAGTTCATGCCTGATTGACAGCTTTACCCACAATTCAAAGGCCAGTATCACTTTGATTAAAATAGAATGCAGTCATGTTGAGTTCTCAACACCAAGATACAGGCTGTACTGTCATTTGGTGTTGGTTCCCACTGTGCTTCTGTTTGTGTAGGACATGCCTGGACTATTGGAAAGTCTCCCAATGGAGACCAGTAATTGCTGCTGTAAAACTAGTCTGAAATTTCAGAGCATTTTGGGAGCAGTTAACAGCAGGTTGCCCAATGAGAACATTGACAAGTCACAGGCTGGAGGGGCTGGAGTATTTGACATGAATGGTCCATCTCCAGAGAAACGAATAGGATAGTACAAAGGGAGCAGTGAGATGAATTTTAGGCCACCTATTTTTCTCTTAATGTTTCTCAGGTTTAATGAAATTTCATGAAAAAAGAAACACATTTTGCTGCCTTTAATGTACCAATTTACTAACTTTGACTTTACAGAAAGCAGTAGGTCAGTGAGAAGATTGGGATTTTTAGCCCTGCCTATTAACTGGAACACTGCAGGTTTAGTTGCCATTTATTTCCAATTACATTTCTACTGTATTAATAGTAAATTCAATGAAGTATTGTGCAATTGTTATATATTTATTTTGTCTGGTGATGTGCCGAATATATTCTGTTGGCTTGTCAGGCAGCCAGTTACACAAAGGTTGAAAGGGGGCTGGATTGGGGATGGAAATAAGAAACCTGTTGCATAGCATTTTCACCCATTTCAGGTTTTAATACTAGTTTGATTAGCCACAGTGTATAGGTAACAAGCTCAGGCATGTCTTCTTAAACTCTCATAGTAAAACCAATAATGGTTTAAACTGCAGTGGGAGTCTTGTATCCATCCCTGCATATGCAGGGGTGTGCAATCCATATTGCCCAGTGACTGGGAGAACAAGATTTGCAGCTACTTTGCCTGTCGACAAGTAATTTTTATTTATTTATTTCATATGTTCGTTCTGTTGCTAGATAAACACTGCAGCAATATTTTAGCCATGCAAGTTTCTGAAAACAAAATTGCCAAGTGTTTTTGCTCCTCCCCTATCACATGTGATTGGCTAGCTGTAGAAGAAGCTGATCTTCTGTTGGTTACCAAAAAACCCAGAAATGGCTGCCTGAGAGCTTCTGGCAACGCATAGACATAATCTTTTAAATTAAGGTGTTACTGGTATTTACATTTTTTGTAAATTAGCAAATGAGTGATACTGCTTTCATCATACAAGAACCTGACATTTACATGCAGCTAAGGTATTAGTGGATTAGAAAAAAAGTCAGCCAGGATTTGAACCTGGGACCTCCTGGTTACAAGCCCTTTTCTTTAACCACTGGTCCACACAGCCACACCACACTCTAACAACGTGTTTATGTATTCATTAGCCATCATGAGACATGATGATAGATGAGGAAGAATATCTGTAAAATGCTGTACAATTTTTTTTTCTTTTAAATATATAATATAAATAAACAAGAGAAAGATTTTGTCTTTGCAGAATTTGATGGAGCCTACTGTAAATGCGTGCATTTTGATAGAAAAACACTACAAAATGCAGAGAACCTGACAGGTTATACACAAGTCATTTAAAAATCTGGTTTTCAGCAGTTACAAAACTGAAAGAATGTCAAGAAAAATCAGAATTCCACAAAGCAGCAGTAATAGTTGGCAATTATTTCGTATCTGTGATGCAGGCAGGAGCTGTTTTTATATTTGAATAACTCCCAAGCATTGCTTATGTTGTACTCTTAGTATGTTATCCAGACTGCAGTGAAAGGAACATTTCCTTAAAGTATGTTAGAGAGTTGGTGAGGTGGGGTCACAGGGAACTTTTTTTAATATCTTGAAGAATTTAGTAAACCCGTCAAGGCTAGATCCACCCCTTTGTTAATCACTAATTGATTGTGTTCACTGTTAAATAAAGCCAGAAGTTATATTCTACTTTTTTGTGTGTTTTGTGCGATGGGCAGAGGGCAAGTAGATTTTTAAGGTTAGGTAGATTCTTCTAGCATTCTGTGCCTTGGACAACAAGTTTTTTTTTTTTTTCAAAAATTGCACACCCTTGTGTGAAAGTTCAGATTCAGCAAGGGACAGCTCTTTGTCACTTTGCAGTTTTATAATATTTTTGGCTGTTTCTTTTCATTTCTTTTTGTGCTCTGGTAATTTGATGCTTTATGGCTTTCAAATGACATGCTAGCTTTTTGCAAAGTGTCCTATATCTTTTTGATGATTGGAAGTTTTTAGTTCCCTTTTATTGGCAAAGATGCCTGGGTTATCAATGGATTCTAGATTTAGTGATTTATATTTTATATATCCATCAGAGCACTGGTGTTGGGTCCTAATTGCTAAATTTCCCATAAAACCAAACAAAATACTTGTTTCCAGTAACCTGGCTGAAACTGTTATTGTGCTGATGTGCAGTCCCACATTGTGTCACTGTTGGATCTTATGTAGGTAGAAATGTTTAAAGGAGCATCTCATCCTCATGGCCCTGTAGCACTCGGGATGTTCATCTATAGGCCTTGAGTAATGTACTATGTTATAAACTTTATACCTTTTAGGTTTCTGTTCTCCCCAAGTTTTAATCTTTGATTTCTGATGAAATTACCATTTCATTATTACATCAGAATACTTTACCTGTGATGCATGAAAGTACTGGCGAAGAATGGCTTTTGTCAGGATGTGAAAATTGAGGAAATTAATACAGGAAAAAACAGGTATTTGTACATTTCAGAAATAACATTGTTTAAAGAGTGGTATTTTCAGCCAGAATACAAATGTTTTTACTTGCGTAGATTTACCACTTACTGATTTATGCCACACCCATGTCTTTTGGTTTCTTCTGTTGGACACATTTGCATTCTTAAATACCATGAACTTCAGATACATTTAACTCTTGGAAGAATGGAACACTAATGCTGTTCTAGAGCTGGGACAATGCATCGGTGCATTGAATCGTTGGAATAACCATTGATGGTTAATGTAATGTATGTTAACGTTTTTTATTAACACCGGCAAAATGTAAATGACAGCGGGAACATAATTAAAAAAAAAAAAAAAAAAAAAAAACACCTTCAGCGACAGCTTTATTTTGGAAAGAATTAATTGGCCTGATAGTTGATGTTGTCATTCGAGATATCAGACTGGTTAGTATAGTAGAGGGAGCTGGGTTTAAAAATCTGATTGCAAGTGTTGCTCCGTCAAAAGACAATCTCCAAATTCATTACTGTGGATCATGACCGTGCAAAGGAAAGCTTTGACAGGATTTAAGTCAGGAATGTAATTCAATATCCATCACCAACGGTGTATGGACAAGCACGGCACAAGAAGCGTTTTTAAGTTACCTGCCATTACATGAAGTATTGAGACACGAGAGACACACAGCTGTGAATTTAGCAGAAGCAATCAATCAGAAACACATAGTTTGAAGTGGCCACAAAATTAAGAGCTTGTATTTATGACAATGCGGCCAATGTGTGCAGAGCAATGTCTTTGCTTTCTGCAAGCGAGCGTGCTCTGTTACTTTTTGGTAGCGTGGCAGGTGTGAGCAGTGCAGGGCACAATATATATCTCTGCATTCAGAAAAGCTTGGAGGATGTATGACAAGTCCATACATTAGTGGCAGCAATAAGGAGACTGGTTGCACATTTTAAAAAGTCAGATGACAACAAATGCTTTAAGTAGGAAACAAACAGAAATGCTGAACACAGAAAAAGGACCATTCATTAATATAGGACGTACAAACAAGATGGAACAAAGTTTTATTATGTTTGAATGCCGCCTTGAATTAAAATGGCCAGTTATTGATTTGGTGGAAAAATAAACAGACACTCTTTCCCAACCTAGCAGCCTTGGCAAAGAGCATGTTAAGTATCCCTGCAACCTCGGTCCCGAGCGAGCGTGTGTTCAGCAAAGCAGGGATGCTTGTGAACAAACTCCATTCTTCTTTGAAACCGGAGAATGTGGATGCCGCAATATTTCTGAAGGAAAACAGAAGCTCTGGAGAAAGCACAGACTTTATTACTTTGGACATGTAAATAAGAGTATTTATTTATTTATTTATTTATTTATTCTTTAATCCAGTTGCCGTCAAAGCATCTTAAGGTCGGACAGTAATATTTGTAATGTTTTATTAACTTTTTGTGGGGAACCTCGCTGACAGTGTGACTAGACCTAAATAATTAGAAATGTGTAGTTTTAAGTTCAGCTGGAGAAACTTACTTTTTGTGGTTGGATTTGATGAAAATATATGTACTTACTATTTACATGCTTCTTTTGCGTTCTGAAAACGTTCTGAGAAATGCATCGATAGTAAAGAAACGCTATTGTCCCAGCCCTATGCTCTTCCTTGTTTCAAGATTTTCTGGTTATACCCAGGACATGTAATTTGTGAAGTAACCAGGCAAGTTAAGTTTTCAGTGCATTTTGTTGATGCATGTCTGTTTTAGTTTTTCGCTGTTCTACATTTTTTGAATTCAACTGTTCATTTTAACCATTTTTTTTTTACACAACAGTACTCGCACACATTTGGTCACCATCATAACTGTTGCATGAAACCGGAGTGTAATAATCCAGCACCTCTGCACTTAAGCATTTGTATATCGGCTGACAAGTTCAGCTAATATCCCAGCACGCCTTTCTTCTAAAAGGCGTACAACCTCTATACATGAACCCCCAATATTTCTCAGTCACCTGGGTACATATTTTTATGATATTCCTATCGCGATACTTTTTTTTTTTTTTTTTTTGGTGCATATGTGTAGCTGTAATGTACTATATATCACCTTACAGTACAATGACAACAAATGGACTGAATGATAATGAAGTAGCCCGCGCAAATCAAGCTTTGGGCGGTGGATTGCGCCAATCGCCGGCTTATTTTGCACACCCTGCATTCATTGTCACTATTTTTGCTTAAATTTTTTTTTTTTTTTTTGCAGTCATTTTTCACATTTTACCCTCTCAAGGTCTTAACACAGAAAACCCGCCCCTTCAACTCTGATTGGTTAAATTTTGTGTCAAGACGTAATACAGCTGTCATGTGGTTCCAAGAGTTGTTTTTTTGACATAGCTGTGGAGAATAAATAGGCCTATGTGGAAAAAGTAATATATTTATCTCGTTCCTTTCACTTGGCAGCCTTATTTTTTAATGAAGCAGAAAATGAAGATTGTTTAGAACCATTTGTTTTCAAAAGTTGTCGTCATTCATATTTTGCATTATAATTTCAAAGTATTTTACACCATTGTTCTTAGTGTAACTGAAAACTACAGGTAAAACATCAGTGTGAATTAAAGCATTTTGTACAGAAAAGATATGAGGATGTGCAAACTTACATAAAAGCAGGCTGATGTATCTGGATTAAGAAAACACTTAAAAAAATAAACTGCAGTTTATGCTTTCCTATCAAAGAACACACAAGGCACAGTCAATCAGAATCCTGTATTTAAACAAAATAAACAAATCCTTCCCTCCAGGAGGAACAAAGGAAGGGATGTGGATTGAATCTGCCTATCAGTGACTTACTTTATCAACAAGCATGTGCTCAGACAGGAACTGCCAGATCAGTCACTCTGGATTGCCTGTGCCTTTTAAAGGGAGTATTCTAGCACACTCATTTGCTTTTGTTAGTGACAATCAATCTTTCTAGCTGCCCATCACAGCCCTTTTATCTGTCAGTCAAACTGATGGACGGCTTCAGTCTCTGCCTGTCAACTTGCTTTTGAAACTGTCTCCGACTCGGGTTTACCAGTTAATGGAAATGCTGTGTTAGAAATGGGTCTGATAGAAATTCTGGTACACCTAATTGTAGCCTGCCTGGGAGTTGCCAAAATTCTGTGACCAGTAAATTTGGGATGGGCATTAACTATGTTGCTGGTTGTTCCCCAATGACTTCTACAAAGTGAGTGAAGGTAAAAGGGATGTTGCCTTCTGGCACCTCACATGCTATACATTGCCACATGAATTAGATTTTGTAATCCTCCTTTTTACTTATTTGTCCAATCTTTCATTCAAAAGGTGGCCTTTTTGGAGAGCGTTGGGGTGCCTGAAATGTATCAACGATGAGTATGCATGACAAATGCTCTCAGTTCATATGCCACAACTGTCAGGCACGTTGCTTTCACATAACTGTGTGTTTGTGCAGGAGAATGTTGCTACTGAGATTTTTTTGTAGCTCTGAATTTTCAGTACCTGACTGTATTTTTGTTACTCACTTGCTTGAAAGTATGTAAATGTCAAGAAGCAAAATAATGAAGAGGTTTTTTTTCTCAAAATAAAGTGGTTACACTCATGCAAGCACTGCTGACAGGTGAACATATGTTGATTATTGAATAAAGGCGCCTGCTAAATGTCTATAATAATAATAATATAATAATAATAATATAAATAATAATAATAATAATAATAATAATAATGAGATTGCAGACACCTTTGCTGCTGTAAATCAGGCTGCCAGACTGAAAACACCTAAGATCCTTTCATCTTTACTTTGATTGACATGTGGCAAACAAAGGAACCGAGTGAGTGATTGTTGGTGCAGGCAGACAGCTTATCTTGAAAGGCTAAGAAACCTACACTGTCTCCAGGCGAGTAACATCACTCCTTGTAATCATGGAAATATAAAAAAAAGTTTGCTAAAATAAAAATTGTTAAAAAAAAGTTATTTCTATGTGCCCCTTGAGTCAAATGGTTGCATTTTCTAATAACATTTACAGTAAAAATGCATATTGAAAATTACGCATAAATAATAATAATAATAATAATAATAATAATAATAATAAATGTAGTGTGGATCCATTTTACTTACAAATCCTGAAGAGGCTTCAATCCATTTTCAAATGCTGCTTCACAGATGCTGAATCTGCGCTTTTCAACCCAGGAAGTTGATCATTTTCGCCGTCACTTTCACTATTATCCATCTCCTTCAAAAAGACTGAATCGACTTCTTTTGGGATGCTTTGTAACACTGCTCGACATTTAGTTCGATTTTATAAATTTTACAAATTGAAAAATGATCAGAAATCGGTAAGAAACCTGGATCCTAAGTGTGTAAAACTGCGCAAATACGTGTCTTGTTTACATACGCATATCGATTACTCTTCAATGGATTAGGTTACAAACAAGGTATGATTGGACAGCTTGTGACCTCCCCTACAACGTGTTCAGGAAGATTTCACCATCAACAGAATCATGTAAGGCCAGAGCAGCTAAACGCACAGCTAGTTGATCGGAGTTGTTTTTGAACCATGAGGTACTAGACACATTGCGAAGGGAATATCTCAGCGGTGAAATGGCGAATTCGAAAAATTCCTTCGCTGTTTGACGGTAGGAAAACAACATTTTTGATATTGAGTCAGGTTTTTTTTTTGCTGTTTGCTTTTGTAATAATATTACAGATGATTTTTGAAATATAACGTGTAATTGAAGTACCATGTTCCGCCCGTGGAACAAGGGGGCGCAAGAGGTTAAATAAAATATCTAAATTTATTTATCTATTTATTTATATCTATCTCAATCCTAAAATTCTAGGGGATGAAAAACTTTTTGCATTAGCTGTGCAACTTTTCATTTTTTACAGTAAGTGGGTTTTTACATAATTTTTGTGTACATTTTTTTGTTTCTTCTCTTCTCCCACACGGATGGATTTTCTTACCAAACTGTGCTGTGTTTTTAGCAGAGCTTTGATGATTCATTTGCTTTTCTGAAGTCTGCATGTTTCTCACATCCTTGAAAATATGACACTGTTGTGATTAGTGGGTCTTTATACCACAATGCTGCACTGCAGTTTATTCTTGCTGCTCAATGCAAACAAACAAAAAAAAAAACACATCAGATGCGGCTGGAGAATCAATTTAATGACCTATAACCTTATCTGGAGTGCTGGCTACAGACATAGTCACACAGCCATTTACTTACCAGATGTCTATTTTTACAGTTCAGCTGTTCTTTCATGTTGACCTCAGGTGTAAGAAAACAGTTAGTGGGGGTGCTGTCTTAGCTTGGCTCCTTATAATGAAAACCCTAAGGTTGCCTGCAGCTGTTTTGGAATCCAGATATGTAGATTAGATTAGCCAGTAGTTCTTTGCTGAAAGAAAATGGCAGGTTGTGATTGCTTTGTTGTACCCTGCTGCATCACCTGCTTTTATCAGAAAGACCTTGTGTAATGATTAGTAATAACAGGCAGCATTCCCTGTACTAAGACTTTCCAATTTGACTGAGAGAGGGTACATTATCAATTAGAAATCTTCAGCCACACATTAACATTTTAAATATATTTTTGTGGCATTGTACAATTTTGAAACTGTTTCAGCACAAGTATCTCAACAAGACATTGATTGTGGCTCTGCCTCTGATTTTGAATCATCCTCTGATCCTATGCAGCCCAGTCGGTTGTTATTATAGATATAGACCGCATGCTTAAGTGGTGGCCTGCATAAAATTGCTTTATACTACTGCATAAAACACTGGCGTCTGCACTGCCTTCAATTGTAACCATCTTCAGGGCTACTAATTGTTCCAATTCCGTTTTTCAAAAATGGCCAATTCCGTTGTTCTCACTTTTTATCAGCGTATTAATAATTAAATGACATTTGAACATAAATATAAGATTAAAGAAGTAAATTAATAAATATTACTACAATTCATTTTTTTCAGTCAGGCTCTTGTTGCTGTAATAGTAAGTAAAGCACCTGAAGACACTTCAAACCAGTCATGTTTATAGACGTCACTTGTCTCATTGCTGGCATTAAAATAAGCAGGAGAACCTAAGAATTATATTACAACAGTTCGGAAAACCAAATGTCCAGCACAGTTCTGAGAGTCATATTTACAGTCTTCCACTAACATAGTAGTTCAGTCTACAAATAAAGGTGTTTTGAAATGACCTGGTTTAGCTTATTGCTGGCAATTACAATAATAAAAAAATATGAAAGTTTAGTAACAGTCCAGCAATGTCATGTGAGAGTAATCCTACTTACAGTACTCTAAATTAAGTTTAGCTTTTTACTGGCATTATAATAACCAGAATAAAATATGAGACACTGATAAAGGCGTGTTGACTGACTCGTTGCACTGTAACAGGTTAATTTCTATGTATTGCCCGATTAATTTAAATAGCGCTCCTTTTAATGTAAATAATTAAATTATTGCAAGATTTAAGGAGACGTGTCTCCAGACAGAATGTCTTATGAACCTTATGAAAATTGGCATGGTATTCCTCCTTCAATTACTATACACTTAAATGTGTCTTTGACTAATATGCCGATTACATTTTTACCAGTTTACAAACGTTTGAGATGATTTCTGAAATCGCCCTTTTTTAAAAGAGGAAATAAAACAAAAACCATAAGTGTGAGTATTGTTTTTTTATTTGTTTACCAGAGTATTTATATTTCTAAATAATGCAGGAAGATTGTGCGTCACTCATTTTAGTATTCTGTTATACAACAAGTTCATGAGCAGCACACCTATAGAGGCAGAATCGGCAGACGCCTGCTTCGCCCACTCTGTACTAGTAGATTACGTGCAAACTCTCCACTAATGTGACGTGCATTTTTACAGAGGGAAATTGGAGAATCAGCTGCAAGACAGAACATAAGAACATACGAATGTTAATGTTAAGAGATCCTCCACTTGAGTGCACAAAGCCGCTGTTGCTAGGCAGTCATGAAACAGCTTCTGGGAGCAGGGCACCAGCTAACTTTAAATTTGTAAACATGGATATAACAAGTGCTAAAAGCAAGCTTAACTTTAACATTGAAATTGGAACGATGATTTAGTTTTATGATGAATATAAAGACGTAATAAATGCTAAGCAGAACACCGCAGTGACACGAACAGTGTGGAAGTAGGTTTTATTTATTTATTTTAACTCTGGACTGCAGTACAATGTAAAACATCTACTGTTGACTTTCAGTGAATGGATGGAGTAACGTCAACATTTGCACTGCCCATTAAAAGTACAATTAGGTATGTTCTAGGGGTGGGAATTTTAAACGTATAAACTCCAAAAAAGTGGTTAAACGTTGAATATGCTAAATGTATAATCGGTCATGTGACAAATTTCACCAAACGCACATTTATGTATTAATTTTTATCATATACAGCAGTCTGTCTTGATATTATAAAAAGGAAGGGGTTTGACAGTTGCCTCCATGTAGCTTTTCTGATTGGTGCAACAGAAACATTGATACTGGGGTGGGTCGATCTGGCGCTTCATTGTTGCACTGTTTTTCTGCTGTAGGTGGTGTGGTATCAGTTCCACTGTGTAATGAAGTTTTTTTTTTTTTCTTAAATTTGTTATATAAATGGCATCTATAAACAAAGTTGGAAGTATTTTGAGGAGCTGGACGAGAGAACCGTGGTATGTAAATAATTGTGTGCATTTATTTCGCACTTGCATCCCTGTGAATACTTAACACAATTTTAAAAGTTTTTTTTTTTAATAATTAAGATGCAAAGCTTATTATGAAATAATATTAATGTTTTTGTTTTGTTATTTTCATATAAAATATGAAAAAAAGTTAATTTATTTTATTCACTTGTGCCCACAGGGCCAGCACAAGTAGCACAGTACAAATACAGAGACATTTACTAAGATACAAATAATACTGTTTTTTTTTTTGAGGCCATTAATTGTTTAGTATTACATGCAGGACAGGTGCTATAAGATCATTATTACGGATGAACTTTGAAGTTAAGTCTCTACGATGTTCAAATGCTATTTGCTTATTTAAGGTTTTTGGTTTAAACAGTGACACCTGCATAGCATTTAAATCCTCATAAAAATGTACCAAAAGCACATCCCTAGTATGTTCCTTGTTTGAATTATTTACAGGTTATTGAATAGAAATCTCATCTTGGACATTTGTTTGTACACTTGGTGAACCTGGCTGGCTCCTTCAAGAGTGAACTTGAATTTTTAGCAGCTCATTTGCCTTTTGTTCTTTTTCGGGTATTGAAATACAAGAAAATGTTGTCCCCTGTGTATTCGAATAGGAAACTATTGAAAATCCCCATCCCTAATGTAAGGATGTTTTGGTTTTGTGGGTATTTTTTACATTTTTTTTGGGCACGCAGTAGACAGTGCCACACCAACGTGTTTATACCCAAGTGTCAATTCCCTTTCCCGGTTAAAAAAAAAAAAAAAAAAAAAAGTTGTACAATTTCATAACTGCTGCATAGTTACTGACTGATGCCTGAGAGCTGTGTTGTCCTCCGACGCTGTAGTTCTTGGGTGGCTGCATTGAGTTCGCAGTGTGAAAAAAAGTTGGCTGACAGCACATGCTTCGGAGGACCGCGTGCTTTTGCCTTCACTCTCCCAAGTCAGCACGGGTGGTAGCAATGAGCTGAACCTACAAATAATTGGACATGTCAAATTGGGAGAAAAATAATAAAAATAATTAGCAATGACTAAATTTATAAATAAATAAATAATGGATTGCTTTGAAAACTACACTACCCAGAAGCCCAGCGATGGCGCTTGTATAATGTTATTTTGTATTTATTTGGATCATTGGATAATGAGAAAATAGGTGGTTTTGTGGGCATTACTCTGATGGACTGTCTGCTGCGGTGCTGCCTGTGTGCTGTGTGAGTCAAGTTGTTTAAAAACGAGCTGTTTTGTGAGTTCTAGTCTGTGAAATCATTTTTGGAGTTGTATACAGAAAAGGTGAGAAATACCGGGAAAAAAAAAAAAAAAAAAAAGATTGCCAATCCCCTGAAACAAAGTGTTTCTGTGTTTTTTAGAAGCAAAAATGCTCTGGTAAACATTTCTTACTTGTAGTAGAAAAACTAAGAAAAACAAGTCAAAGTGCAAAGCAACATAGTTATACAGAGTCCCTTTGGATCATTTTTTGTTAGTAATTAATCATAGTTTTATATTGAGGTTAATGTTTTTGATATTGTACATTTTAAGCGGCACACAATTATACTGAGGTGGAAAGTAAATAGTTACATGAAACATTAACAGTACAAACTATGTTGTATTATTTATGCCTTTTCCCAATAGAAAGCGAAAGAGTCCTAAATACTACCTTTTAATTCTTTGCATCCAAGTTTTAAGAAAGAAGCCTACTGTTTTTTCTTTCTCAGCAATTTGTCGGTCCCAGACTTATGTAAAATTATATATTAAATAAACGGGAGAAAAAAGAAATATGTTAACCAGATTATTCTGCCTTTTATTGCAGTTTGTGGTACCATTCATTGAGCGAAAATTGTAAAGGGTACTTTAACTAAAACCTCCCGACCAGCTTCAAAAAAAGGTTAAACTCCTGAGTTAAGAGAAGCAAATTGTTACCGAGCAATAGGCAGTCTAGTGTGTCTTAAGATATGCAGGGCCTGCCCTCCGATCTCTCAACAGAGTGCAAAAACTTGCATTTTTTTTTTTTTTTTTTTTTGAACTGCATATTAACAGCAATGAACACAAAGGAAACATGAAAAGTTAAGGTGGGTATGACACAGTTGCAAAGTTAAGCTGCATCTAAGGGACTTTTTTTTAATTTTTGCATACACAAAACCAAAATCCCTACAACACTATCAACTCGAGGAGACGGCAACATCTTTACAATACCATTTAAAATAAAAAAATAAAAATGCAAATGCCTGTAGCATCTTAGACTTGGTTATATAGTAGTAAATACAGACTTTTTGATTCTGCATTGGTGTGTGCTTACTGCGTTTATCTTGACCAATATGATAGGTAATAGCTAATGTTACTACTTTGGTTTGGTAAATTAATAGGAAAGCAGTGATGAAGAGTTACAGTGCCTTGTTCTTGCTGGTATTTGTGTTTGTGTTTCATATACTGACAGTCACGTTTGCTAGCGATAATTGTTTAAGTAGGGCGGTTTATATTAAATATGACGTCACTTATTTAACAGCCTCATGATATGGCAGTTTTCAGAACTTGATGTCAGTGTTCATTAGTTAGTTCTAATGAACACAGTGGCTCTCCGATGGACAAACGATGAAATAAAAAAAAAAAAAAAACGCACCCATATCGCCTTAAACAGTGTGAACTCGGTAATCACGGTATAGAAAATAGGTTTGCATAAAACCGGTATACCGTGACATCCCTAGCTGCCAGTCAATTATTAGTAATTTTTTTTTTTAAACAGAATATTGATTCTTTGAATTAACGTGATACTGTACTTGTAGGATAAATGAGTGATTTGGATTTTAGCACTGTTTGAATAATTAGACTGCTTACAATTTATCTGGCCGCTGGATGGAAATGAAAGGCTGATAATATAAATGTTTATATATGAGATTATCTGTGCAATATTTTGTTTTGTAGACAATCTCATGGCAGTGTTTTTATGAATTTAATATTTCTGTGAATAGCGCAGGAAAAGAATGCTGCCCTCCCAAAAAAATAAACATTCTTTGCAGAATTTGATTGAGCCTACTGTATATATTGCATGCATTTTTGTAGAAAAACAGTACAAAATGCAGAGAGACTTGACAGATTATACACAAGCCCTTTACAAATCTTGCAAATGACAGGTGAGGCAACAACCACTGGTTTACACAATTTGTGCAAGTCCCAGTGCAGTCAATCACTGGGATACCCCCAAAAAAACGATCTCCATTTATCATTAAGATACTGTATCCCGTTTAAACTATGTGACATTCCAACTAAACGATAAGTAGCATTGGGAAGAACAGTTTCCCAGAAGTCTGTCCCATTTAAGCATAGACCCGGATTTATCAGTGTCTCAATTTTAAAATGCGTCGACTGTCATCGAAAGTACTGTGATGCATTGTTGGCATGTGGTGAATAAACGAGTTCTGGGGGAAGAACATACAAGAGTCAAAATAGCAGATGTTTCGAAGTCTTTTTCAGAAAATAAACAGTCATTGTTTACGTATAAAAATAACAGTCTTTGTTTACGTATAAAAACAACATTCGGACTGATATGTAAAAGTATACACCTGTTTCTTTAAATATCCACATATTCCTGAAGAGACTGGAAGTGGACATTTTAAGAAACAGGTTTTATTTGCATATCAGAGGAGTCTGACAAGTGAACGTTACCGATTTTATAGATGTTTTGATTCGCTCCATTAAATATTAATTGGCACAGAAACGACCACCTTGAAGTAAAAATATACAAGGGACACAAATAACAGGCTTGTTGTTTTAATAACTTCTGCATTTGTGTTTTGGAGAGTGGAAATGTCTTCACGCAATGGGTGGTCGATATGACATTGTCGGGCACTCATTGCTGCTCAAGGGCCTGTGTGCATGCATACTGGGCCAAAGCCAGTTGAAGTCAGTGCTCAGTTTTGAACTGGGTGGTGCAAATAATATAATCTTTTAATCTGATCCACTCTAAGCCAGTTTAGGTCCTACTTGTAAGTGTAAACACACCTTAAATGAGAACCAGAGATTAACCTTTAATACAGTAACGCCGCCTCCAGTTTACTCTAACCCAAGGCTTGGTGGTATTGGATAGCTATTTGATTCTTTGTTCAGTTTATTTTGTTGGTTTAAATATTTCTAAATTTTCAAGACTTATCTTTTTAACCCTGATTTAAAAACGGATGTGAACTCTCTTTGCCACAGCTAAAGTTTTCCTAGTCAGCTGTAAAATTCCACAGCAGCTCAGGAGCACTGAATGTGCATAGAATCCTGCCCTATGTACAAAAAATATATTGTAGCAAGCACTATAGGATTATAAGTTGCCTGCTGCTGCAGTACTTTTACTGTTGGGGGGAGGGGGGTAGAGAGTTCACACTAGTAACATGCTATCCTTAATGTTTACATATCAAGTCTTGTATGAGATCACAGTGCTTTGGATTCAGTCATCTGAATCCAGAGGAGCAGATCATGTTTCACTTCAGCAGAGGTTACTTAACCTCTTGTGTCAGTTAATGATTTTTTGTTGGAAAGCCTTGTCAAAGGTTCACTTTCACATACTCTCTCCATGTGGGGAATGTAAACATACTGATGTGCATTTGTATTGAATTTCGGAGAAAAAATAACTAGATTTCATTAAATGTTTAAAAAAAAAAGAATAATTTACAAAGCATTAACACCTAGACTGAAATTTTAAAATACAAAGGACTAAGATTGGTTATAGAAGACACGACATTAAATATTGTGTGTTCAACTCCTTTACATACCATCCTGACTTGTTGGTAGATAGTCTTTAGTTATTGATTGGAATGGTAGTAGAGGTATTTTAATCTATGTCACTGGTCACGGCATGATTGTGTTACCAGGTCATTCCTGTCTTGCAAATTGTAGCATTATGAATTTTGTCTGCTGCCCAGTACTTCTTGCTCCATATGGAAACAATAATTTATAAGAAGGACCTATATGTATGATATACTACAGTAAGATAATAAAATAATGTTGCTTTCTGTATCTGTTCGATGTAGGAATTTGTTTGACACTTTAGATTTCCCTAATTTTAAAAGTAAAAAATAAATAACATTCCTGGTAGTCTGGACTGTGCTGTTATGCAGAGTAGTCCTTGCTACTATTTAAAATCTCATGTGACCAGATCAGACATATAGAGAAATGACATTGCTTTTTTTTCTAATCTTTCAACAGATTACGGGAAGTTTCTGAGAAACTCAACAAATACAACCTAAACAGGTGAGTGAGTGTTGCTTTTTATGTAGCCAGTTTACATGTCACTTTTTGTCATTCACCAAATGGGAACCTTTTATATGCTGTTTGTCCATCTGTCACATTCTGTGGGTAACATGATAACACTTCATTTTGCACTGATCTTCACCAGATTCTTATTTCACTACTTGGCATTTGGGTGTAACCTGATTAAACTCTAGTATTTAATCTTTCAGGTACTGTGCAATTATGCATTAGGACTCTATTGTAACTAATGCACGCATATACAAAGTCTGGTTCATTAAACCAATCTTAAACATCTTGTATTTCATTTTAATAAGGTGATAAAAATGTAACACCATTCCTGGCACAAAATGTATCTGAACAGCATTTGAATGTTATAATGAACTCTGAATTACATTTCTTTTTTCTGGCTTTTCATCATTAGTTATCTGTACTCTTTGAATGTGAGGTTGTGTATGTGGTTTCTTAATGACCAAAGGCTTTTCAGTTTCATGTTTTATATACAACTGACTAGTTCACAAACTGTGGACGTTTGCAGTGTTTAAACTAACTTTTATAACAAGTAGATTTATTCAGGTTACACTGTACAGCATTTCGGGACACGTTCACTTGCAAGCGATTCAAATTGTGGTTCACTTGCAGTCAAACACATTTTTTAGGTTGGCTTTGGTTTCACACCAGAAAAATTCAAGTGAACTTGAGTTTCTTTTCAAGTGAAATCAGATGTGCTTGTTGGTTCACTTGCAGCTTCATCCAGTAGAGTGCTAGGGTTTCACATTGCACTTTTACAAACACACGTCTCTTGCTGTAGAGACTTTTTTTTTTAACTTCCAGTTCAAAATGCATTGTGTTGCTGTTTCTAAAAATAACCACTTTCCCCATATACATTGAAATAGACGTTTTGGATATAACATACCTTGCTTATAAAGTACTTTTTTTCTGGTCTGAATATCAGTTTAACTGTAAATTACACAAACTTTGTAAAAGGGGTAAAGCACAGCAACAGTTGTGTGGACAAACTATAACCTATATCGTGGGAGAGAGGAGCGTATCAATCTTCTAAATGAGCTATGCTTAGAGTAAATAACGGGATTCCGAAAGACATAGTGTTATACATCCCCACGTTTTGCTACAACCATTTAAATAATGTACCTGTCATTTTATTTTCGTTAAGTTATTTTCAGTAAGTTTGCTTGGTGGACTCAGGTTTGAGATCAGTGTTGTGTCCTCTCTGATCACTGCCAGGAGTTGTTGTTTTTTTTTTTTTTTTTTTTTTTTTACCTGTATTCCTGAAGACACGCTCCAGTGAGGCTGAGGCAGTGACAAGAGTGGTGTTTATTTTTTTTTTATCTACCTATTAGGGACGTGCTTTTGGTAAATGTTATATATATATATATATTAATCAATCAGAATCTAAATAAATAAATAAAATGAATAATTAACCGGGTTATGAAAGGGAAACATTAAAAGGAGAGCAATGCATTAAAACTGGTAAAAGAAAAATTTATATATTTATATGAAACAAAATGCTCTGAGACAAAGAAATATATAGAAAAAATATATATCTAAAATTAGATAGACACTGCTCACTGCTTGATTCCTCTGTGTCCACAACAAATGCAGACTGTCTCTGCCTCCTCTACACTCCCATTGGCCAGAATCACCGCTGTCTCAACTCCCATTGGCCAAGCAGCGTTTCTGCAGCCTGTTCTGAAGCCTTTAGTAGAGTGAAAGTTTTCCCTGCTTGCTAGCAATGGAATACAGAAAAAAAAAACATTCTTTGTGCCATTATTTTTACCAATGTGGAATATGCAGAGTTACAGATTCACGCATCAAGCCAGTATTACAAAAATGCAATAAATAATGAAAACATTCGTCATTTGTCGTAAAATACTGGATTATGGTATTAATGAAAAGTACAGACATTTTACACAGAGCGGTGCAGATGTATCCTATTCACGCAAATGGGGAGTAGTAAATTGTTATTTTGGGTGTAAACTTGTATTTAATGGGAGCTCAGCAATACACATTTTATAAAATCATTTAAAATAAGCACTGCATTCTGACTAAATTAGGATATGTTTTGTTGTGTAATTGACACCATATGTAACGTGCAAAACCTGCATTTTGATGATCTGTAGCTCCAACATCCAAGAAAAAACACCAACAGCATATTTTAAAAGCATATTTCATTTTCATTAAAATAATACATTGAAAACATATATAATAAAGGAGTTTCTTAATATTTTTTAAATATTCTTAAGGTAAAAGTAATGCACTTATGTTTTGTGTGTATAACATACCAAATATTAATTTACCTCAATAAAATATCTTTTCATAAGGGAAACTTGAACAAATGTTACAGTGCCTGTCGGTGCTAAGTATTGGAGTCTGACCCAGATGTATTTTTAAAGTTTAGCGCATTGTTTCTCCAAACTGTCTTCCTCCTCAGATCTCCTATTAATTTTCTGCCGTCGGCTGACGAGTGCTCAGCTGATAACCTTTCTTCTTAAAGGAGTACAGTCTCTATGCATGACATAACCCACCCAATATCTCATGACAAATGGGATATGCTTTTTTTTTTTTTTTTTTTTTTTTTTATTATAAACAATGTAGTACTTGAAAATAATCGTAGTATTTTAAAATAAAAGTAGCTAATGCAAATATCATTTGACACTGGATCACGCCAGTTGCCGGCTTAACCTGGAAAATATGGAACATGTCTTTGCATTTTGTGGGGGTGGGGGGGCTGCCAAGCAGTAGTACTGGTTAAACTGTCTACAGTACTTTCTGTTTTAAAGGTAAAACGTAATGGCTAACCGGGGTTGTCAGTATCGTATATTTTGACGAATACATTTACAGGATTTTATCACAAGTACACATTGTCTGCAAGGTTCAGTAACATTTCTAGTGTTTATCGGTAACATTATATCAGCTATTAGATTTTCTGTTGAAGGTATCCATGTCAGCAACCTGCATAATCAACATTGGTCGATCCTAATTTTAAAATGTCTATTTTTTGTTTTTTTGGTAGTTATCCCCCTCTGAATGTGTTGGAACAGGCCACCATTAAACAGTGTGTTGTGGGACCAAATCATGCTGCATTTCTTCTGGAGGTAATTTTTTTTTCTTCTTTTTTCTAAGATACAAAAACAATTTATCCATTTTTATTTTTAGAAATAGTTTGATATAAATGTATTCCATGAACATGTTGGCCTCACCATTAAATTGTTCTGCGTATTTTTGTTCTAGGATGGTCGCATCTGTAGAATTGGTTTCGCAGTTCAGCCTGACAGGTTGGAACTGGGTAAACCTGATGGCAATGATGGGTAAGGATTGTACCAAAAGCTTTATCGGTATCCCCCTCTGGCATTTCACTAAAATGTTTCTAACAAAAAAAAAGTTTGTCTTCTGAAGTTTCACCAAAAAAAATCCAAAATAGATTACATTTCTTTTTAACTAACTTAAACAATGTTTCTGAAATCAAAATGCCTCCTAAATGTATTTTATTCATGTAAAATTGTTTAACGCACCAAATTTGGCTTGGATTTGAGTTTTGCCTTCTACTGACTTTGACAGAAAAAAAAAAAAAAAATTACAAAAAGATCAACACTTTACCAATAAAAAAAATATTCTAAGGTAGATGGTGGTCTTAAATTGAAAGATCAAAAGTTTAAGTGTACAAGCAAGCCTCCTAAAAACATACCTCTCACTGTGATTGGACTGAAGACGCTGACAGACACTGAAGCTACTTTACAGTAAAACCAAAACCTGCAATTTTTAGATGTCTTTCTACAGATATACATGTACATACATATTCATATCATTTAAAATAAATCTGTATGGCATTGAAATAAAGATAATTTAGTCAGTTTGAATTTGATAGCAAAGTAAAAAAGTTCTAAATGAGTTGCAATAGCCAAAACATTCTCCAAGGGTGTTGCTCAGGCTAGTCTTTATATAAAAAATAAAATAAAATAAAGAAAGTCCTTGAGCTGTAAGACCTGGGACTTAGCATTTTTTATTTTATTTTATAACCCATAAGTGTGCAATGATCTTCACTCGTTTTTTTTTTTTGTTTTCAGTTCAAAGTTGATCAGTGGTTCAGGGACAGGAAGGACTTCCAGGCCAGGCAGGACAAGTGATCCGCCATGGTTTCTGTCTGGTTCTGACACACTGGGCAGGCTGGCAGGCAATACCCTTGGGTAAGTTTTGGCAGGGTTAACTTGTCGCCAAGACCTTAAATTGGACTTCTATTTAGAGCAAGGAAAAAAAAAAAAAGTGCTTCTAAATTAAAATGGCACAAAGTTGTAGTCTAGTCCTGTGTATGTTGCACGCTTCCGTCAGGTTAATAAATAATGAGACAATATCGTGTTTCTCAATAAAGCCAGTTTTTCTTGAATTACAAAAAATAAATAAATTGAAATGTTGTTCAATATATATTTGTTTATTTTGAATGATATATGTAGTAGTGTGACAGATGTGCTATGTTTTACAATCCTTTTGAGCTACCCATTAGCTCAAACCGATTGGAACAAACATTCGGCAATTTTGTACATATTAAAACTTACCAACTGAAGAAGGCAACTGCATGGAAGATTAGTTCCTTGGTGGTTTCTTGAGACTTAATTTTTGGAAAGTGGCTTTTAAAAAAATCTGACATTTGTATATTTTATAAATGTAGATTTCAAGGATAAACAACTTTTTTTAAAATCTTATCATGCTATGTCATGGCTGATCTAATAAAGGTACTATCAGAAGCACAAGATTACGTTTTTAAAGAAAACACATCTAACATTGATCTGGTTGTAATCCTATTTTCATATGAACACTTTATATTTTGTTAGGGTAGTCTAACCTGTGAGGTTTGTGTGTTTGGGTTGTCAGGAGCCGCTGGAGCTCTGGGGTGAATGGAGGTGGAGGTGGCTCCTCTGGAAGATCCTCCACAGCAGCGAGAGACTCGAGGCGTCAGACCAGAGTGATTCGCACTGGGCGTGATAGGGGATCAGGGCTCCTGGGCAGTCAGCCTCAGCCTGTCATCCCAGCATCAGTCATTCCTGAGGAACTCATCTCCCAGGTGTGTTTTTAAAGACATGCATAACACGTTTTAAGTACTGCTTTATGTACTGTGATTTTCTTTTTGTAACAGTCTTTGGTCAGATCAGTAAAAATTATTGTATTCAGGTATTGCTGCATGCATCATTTTTTGCCCAAGGTATTTTAAGAGAACCATGTCACATAAATAATTAACAAGAGACAGTGCTTATAATGATGCCCAAGATAGAGCACTGTATTTCGTAGCGCCTTCTGTCTCTTGACATCATTAGGTCATTGCATTGTAACTCAGAATTACATTAATGGATCTTAATCTTACCTTATTAATGGATAAAATTGAAACTAGGATCAAAGCTATGTTTTACATATTTTTATTTTAACAAAACAGCCCAGTGAAACAGTAACTCACAGAAAACTATGAAAATCAAAACTAATGTTAAAATGCATGAAAAATATGTATCGGCGTCACACACGCAACTGCGTGGTTTGAGGAACCAGTCTGTTTGTCTTGTGACAAGTAGTTTAATCTCTGCCTCACTGGCATCTGCGTGGTACACAAGCTTAACATCACTGCTCCTTCTACAGTAGCACTCTAAATATACGTTCTTCAAAGTACAGTCCTCCATTAAATTAACAACGTTGCCTATGAGCTTCTCAAAGTAGTGTACAAGACAGTATTTTAAAACCAATTTGCCATTTGTTACCAATTAATTTTTTTCCGAATAGCCTGCAAGTATAACAGATATTTTTGTCGCTCACATTGGTGTTTTTTTGAGGCACTTATTGTACAAGTTGGGGATTTGTTTTTTTAACAACATAAAGTTTGCATTATTTGAATTGTGTTATTTTAGTATAATTTAAATTAAGTATTGAAACTCAAAGTAAATCCAAAACTTCTGGTTAATGATGTCATATTTGCACATTAAAAGGCTTTTTTTTAATGGTTTGTTTCAGATATCTTTATTAGGTTAAATTCTACCTTTACAGCATCATTAGACATCTCCGAGGTGGTTGTACTGTGTGTATATTTAAAAAATGCATTCAATTTAGTGGTACATGGATGTATTTGTGATATGCATTTTTATGAAATCATCATTCTTGAAATGTATACGGTCCAAAAGATTTTTATTTCAGTTATCTGGGTTCATCAAATTCCCAAACTGGAGATGATAATGATGAAGATAATTATGATGATAATGATGGCTAAACTGTTGGTTAACAGGCCCAGGTTGTACTGCAGGGAAAGTCCAGGAGTGTGATCATTCGTGAACTACAGAGAACTAATCTGGATGTAAATCTTGCTGTAAACAACTTGCTGAGTCGGGATGATGAGGATGGAGATGATGGTGACGACACAGCAAGTGAATCTTATTTACCCGGAGGTTAGTGTTGGATTCTCACAGTAATAACCCTTTGACCCCTCTCCCCCATCTTGTTATGTATTTACAAGTGTGGAAACTCTCATGAGTTTATTTATTTGTACATTTACTCGTACTGTTTGTTTTTTATGGTCTTTCTGTATGCAGTTTATAAATGCATATATGTGTTTTTTTTCAATTGTTTGCTTTTTGTAGAGGATCTAATGTCTCTGCTAGATGCAGACATCCACTCCGCGCACCCCAGTGTTATCATTGATGCGGATGCCATGTTTTCTGAAGACATCAGTTACTTTGGTTATCCCTCATTTCGTCGTTCTTCTCTATCCAGACTTGGCTCATCACGAGGTAATTCAAAACATTCTTTATCCTCAAACTTATTCGTAATTAATCCAAAACTTGAGCTTTGATCAGGCTCCTTTTCAATCTGTGTTGCAATGGATGGGTTTACTTGGTCAGAAGTAAAATATGAACAATGTTTTGGAAGGTAAATACATGGGAGTTTTTTGTTTTATGCTAAATTATAAATAGCCAAAATGCTAGTATTTCAAGTAAAATATGTTAAATCTAAGCACAGTCAAGACGGTTTCAGATCAGGGAGGGTTTGTCGAGGGAAAATCTTACTAAATGCATAACTGACTTTTTTTTTTTTTAATTCTGTTCAGAAAAATGTGTCAAAAGTTGTCAAACACGTGTGTATTAAATATAACCGCTTGGCAATTTTAATCTTAACTTTAGAATCCAAATTAATTTACCTTCATTTTATTTAACTTTTTTGGGGTTGGATTATCAAATCATCCATTTAATTTATGTATTTTACTTTTCTTGTTAAACCTTTTCTGCACTCTTTGTAGCAGCTGTAGCAGAGTGTGTAAAAAGGAGTCTAGGTTAATTGACGAGGAACAGGAAAGTACATTATACTTGAGCTTAAAGTCTGTGTTTTATTATTCATGCTTAATTTTTGTGCAAACCTGAGATGCATGGACACACCAGAGAAATACAGTGAGCTCTCTGAGAAAGGCCCCAATGGTACTTTTTAATTAGAACAGGTTGTTTGATAGCAGCCTCTGAAACATTAATTTGATTCATTTTGCATGTGTTTGTTAATTTGTGAGGTAGCCTTTATTTTGCCTTAGTTTTTGTGAAGGGTCTTTCTCAGAGAGTGGCTTACTTTTATTCCACTGGTGTGACCCCATTGCATACCAGTTCTCCTTCTTCCCTTAGAGAGAGACTCGGAGCTGTTGCGTGAGCGTGAGTCTGTTTTACGTTTGCGTGAGCGGCGGTGGCTTGATGGAGCCTCTTTTGATGCCGAAAGAGGCTCTACAAGCAGGGAAGGGGAGCTGCCCCTAGACAAGAAGAATATCCCTGTGCAGAGCCCCGTTTCTCTTGGGGAAGAGCTACAGTGGTGGCCTGATAAGGTTGGTGGTTCTAGTGTGTGTGTGTTTGTTTCTTTGTTTAATTTCAAGATGTTAGTAGTGTCACATGATCAAAACAAAATTTAGTGGTGATCACGCCCATAAAGCTGAAATACCAGGATGTTGGCTGAATACCAAATAGGTGTTTTTTTTTTTAAATCTGCTCGTTTTAAAGTTCGTTATTAGAACTGTGGTTTTCAAGCTAATATATACATGTTTTATATGAACCATATCTTTTGCTACTTAAGGACTTCGTCAGTGTATTGATGAGCAGTAAGGTTGTCCTCAATCTGTGCCAAAGGCGTTCTTGTGTTAAGAGATTCCTCCCCACATCGTTACACTTCCATCGCCGACTGGTTGGCTTGAACAACAGTCAGCATAATGCTCACCATGATGTCTCCACACATTTTGTCTTCTGTCAGATCCGTCAAGGGCAAAACAGCATTTACTGGTGAATAAAACACTCCACCACTCTCTGCCACCACCTCAGGTGTTCTCTGGCTCACAGAAGACAGCGATTTCATATCTCAGCTGTATATGAGCATGCAAATCATTTTCATGCAAATGGCGAGCTACAGTCATTCTGCTGATGCGCAGGTTATTTCTTCCTGGAATTTCTCATGCTGTAGCCGCTGCAGTCTGAAAACATTTATGTAGATGGATCAGTCGGATGTGACGGTCCTGGGCCAGTGTGGTGACCCTCTGCCTTCCAGGACGAGGCCTGTCCCTCGGAGCCGGTTTCTTTGGATGTTGAAGCAGAACATTTCATTCTCTGGTCAACTTCTCTTGGATAGGCTGCCCTTATCATTCCGATAGCAACCAGGCGATCTTCATTACTCAAGCGCGATATGGTTGTATCTTTCACTGTTCTTGCGTTAAATAAAATCATGTCTTTTCGAATGGCTATATATACAGATTCTTAATCGACTCATTTTTGGCAATTTTAATTCAACTGAAATACCGAACGCTTAGCACCTGATGTTTTTATGAAACTTGAGCCCAGTATTTTGTAATCGCAAGGAACAATACTACTCAAACAATCAACATACCTATCTATTCACTATTTAAAATGTAAATAACAGTATGTGCCCAATGAGATATTGATGTAAAACTTACTGTTGCATTTTCATTGTGCATCAGTATAGATGCTGACATTGTCTTAAGTAGGGTGGTCAAATGTAATTTTAGATTTTATCAAAAAACAATCGCTTTTTGTAATCTGCCTTCATATAACTTCAACATCTGAAACGATAACATACAAATATATTTTAAATGTGTAAAACCTCCTTTTTACTCACTAAATGTAGCTTCTTTATCTGGCAGCCATCTTAGATTTTTTTATGCCTCTGCTGAACTTTGAGCTTTCGTAATTGAAATAGGCATTATATTTGTACGAAATGAATAACACATTTTAAGTATGTCAATCTAAGCTGAATGACCACTTTATGTTTTATGTGTTCAAACCAGCCTCTTAAACTGCACATCTCCCTATGGGCAAAGGGTGGTAAGAGCGTGGCATGGACAGATGATTCGTCACAGCAAAACTGCACTGTTGCCGTTGTCGAGAGCAGAGAATGAGTTAAATTTCGACAAACCTGTCGCATATACACCCGTCTCGCATCCGCCATAGCTGTTTATACGCTGTGATTCAGCAACATTAGTTTATTACTCAACAGAGATTGTAGATCCATCCAATTGTACACACATCCACATGGCAGATGGCTACCCTGTCACGAACATTAATAGCCTGTATCTTTCTAAACAAGGTTCTTTAGAGGAGCTCCCTAATAAAGCTTAATCTCAAAACAATAATATTGTAAATATAGCAGTTGTTACAGTTGTGTATAATGGTATTTAAAACAGGATTCATTTATCTGCCTTTTTACATATCCACCCTTTACGTAAAAACGGGGTCAGAAAAATTAAAGGGTATTTAAGTTTGTTAAAACACTATGTGTAGTATAATGAAGTCAGTGTGGTTTTGTTGAAAACAGGTAAACCGAAACTCAAGCTGCCACCGACACGGTGCCGCGGCTGTCTGGCAATTCATTGGCTGCTTGCCGTAAAAACTAGGGCTACAACAAAGGGTAAATTTTGACCTTCGAAGGCTCGGAACACATTACCAAAGAGGTTTCAGCCTTCAATGATAGTAATTTGCCTAATTTACTGGTGACATCACCATAGCTACTTGTTTATATTTGATTTTGAAAATCCTGTTTTACAGGTAATCCATATAAATTTGAATAAAACATTCATATGTAGTTTAAAAATACATTATATAGAACAGTAATCATGATGTTTTTTACTAATTTAATAAAATACATTTACACGTAATTGATGCTGCTTGCGATATATACAGTGAGCTTGCATTGTAGCAGCATCAACTGTGGCAGAGTTAGGCAAAACAAAGCTTTTGTTTAATAGTCACCGTTCCAAGCAGGTTATCAGTCTGTCACACTTTACTACTACTAAAAATATTTTTATGCTCCTTCACTATAACCTGGTTCTCAGGGGACACACAATAGGAGCACTGTAACTGAACAGCGTTATAATGGGAGTGCTGCGGGACACAACACACATCTGATCTAAAATCCAAAATAAAATAACTCTCTCCTCTATAATTCACATATAGCGAAGCAAAAAAATTTAACTTTCCTTGAATTAACCCTGCATGAAACACCATATAATTAACTCTATATTTAAAAAACAAAAAACAAAAAACAAAAAAAAACATTCCCACTCATTGATCATTTTAATTAGCAGTTTTTAAACTGTAAATAGCCTGGCTTAGCGGTAGTCGGGAGTTCAGTTCGAAGCGACAGACAAGCAAGCCACGTGCTAGAAGAAGAGTGGGTTGGGCGAGGGGGGAAGAGGAAATGGGCTCGCCCCAGGTTTGGGGCTGAAGCATCTCGTCTCCCGGAGAAAGCTTCAGCTCCTCTCACAGCAAATAAGTAAATGCATTGGGAAAGAACCAAGTATATTTTGTGAGATTTATATAATATTTTCAGAAATTATTGCAATTAATACAACAGGTGTCATTGTCTTTTGCGATATATAGTGACTTTCGAAATCTGTAAACATAAAACTGCTCAAACATAATTCATCTTACATTGATTTCAAAACGTATACTTTCACTATTCGCACACACTGTCCTTCTCAAAGGGGATAACATGGTCGCGCCCTGTTCTGCCCACTCTTCTTTAAGCTGCAATCATCATGTTTTCATCAATTCCTAAAATCTAATAGTGGCCCATTTACCATATATAGATTACTTAATACAAAGTAGAGCTAAACTTTATTTTATCTTTAGGATGGGACAAAGTTTGTTAGCATTGGTGCCCTCTACTCCGAGCTGGTGGCAGTGAGTTCCAAGGGAGAGCTGTACCAGTGGAAATGGAGTGAAGCTGAACCATACAGAAACTCTCAGGTATTGTATTGTGCTAGATTTTATTTGTAGTATTTATTGCATAGAATGTGCTTTTTGCAATGTGTAGTCATTTTTTTTTACTTCCCCTCTCCCACAGAATCCTTCCATGCATCATCCCAGGGCTGCTTTTCTAGGGTTAATGAGTGATAAGATTACTCTTCTTTCAGTAAATATTATCAGAGCCACTGTTGCCACAGAAAATAACAAGGTGAGAACTTTGACGGTGTTGAAAAGCAATACAATGGGGAACAAAACATTTAATTGTATAAATTCCCGGTATGAAGATGTGGTAAATAATGTGGTCTAATTATATTTGCACTACATTGAACAGAAAATGATTTGTTTAGGATCCTGGTGTATATTCTATGTGTACTGGTCTATAGGTTGGATCCCATGATCAGGCTAACTTGGTCCCCTTGATCATATCGGCTAAACTAACTGGATCTTCTGATTTAGTACACTGCAATTGAGACTCATTTTGTTGAGTTCGCTGGGATTTTCTAGTCCCAAAGTTAGTCTGCTTGATGTGGACTAAACCACAGGTACCCACTGAGATGGAAATACTGCACTGAGGTCATGTTGCTAGGTAGAAACACAAAACCACTGTTCTAATTAAGTTTGAATTTGCTACTCTCAATACCCTTAGTCATTTTGAATGTTAAAAGCAAGCTTTCAGACTCTTGACTGCCCTCCTCCAGACGCTATACTGCTTCACTGTTAACTAAGGCTGTGATTTTGGCACAGTGATTTTTAGTACATTTCATAGTGAAGTTGCGGGGAAAAAACAAAACAAGAATTCACGGAAAGGTCACCAAATAATGTAGCTTTAGCTACATCAACATACACGAGAGCTTTTAAATAGTATACCAATAATAGACTATTGCTTTTGACTGCTGACAAGTTTTAAATTTTTTTTTTAGAGTACAAAACTTAAAGGTCCTTTCACATCAATGTAACTTGATGTTTTCCTAAAGAGTGCCTTTTTCTTTGGCCTGCGACCATAGGGACCTTCTCCCATTTCTACCAATTTCTCCAACAAAGAGAAATCTATTTGTAGGAAAAGTTTTGCTTTTGTGGATGAGGAAAAAGATACAAGAAATAGATGTCTACAAATATTTATTTCAGCAGTTTTGTTTTTGCAAAACTCCAAAAATGCCAATTCAAAAGTATTCATACCCAGACAAGGAAAATTAAATGAATAGCTATTAGAAGCACCTTTGGCAGTAACCTCTTTTAAACGATTAGGATATTTGTCAATTAGTTTTTGGCATGATTGTTGGTTTAGTGATTTTTGACCATTCTTCAATGCAAAATTGTTCCAGATCATTCCAGTTAGCACACAAGTGCCTACTGATATATAGCTAGTAACATATTCTATAACATTAAGCATACAAAATTGCAAAGCTTTACAAATCATTAAATTAATGCAATCTCGGTAATGAAATACTGTAATTAAACATACCATGTACCATACTTTGAAAATCAAAGAATACAATTCAGTACAACTTCAACACATTACAGAACTTTAGGAATAATTCAACTTCAAATATCCAGTAAAATATTTCTATACTTTGGTACTTGCTGTTAAAGCATTGTAATAACGTACAATTGAAATCAATGAAATAAGTTAATAGCTGCTCAAGAAGACGGGCTTTCCAGCCCTTGCTGACAAACTAGAAGAAAAATCAAGAATGACGTGATTTTTAATTTGCTCAACTGCAACAATTTAAAGTACACAATGGTCCATCTAATGTTTTGTTGGTCTGTATAATTCTGTAACATTTAATTTGCCTCAGTCTGCTGGTCCTTTTTTGGCAGCTAAATCTCATAGCCGTTTTAGCAGCAGAAGCTGTGTGCGTAATACACCACATGTAATTCATCACGTGATTTACAGGTGCGTTCGGTTGATTAGAGTATGGTTGATCAAAGATTGGATAATTGACTCCTGTAATTTGGAGGGAGAAAAAAAACCTGCTGTATTGTATTTAATGGCAATATTGAAGTTTAAAAGTAATCTTTGACACAGTGAATGTATTCACATTCTGTTTGTTCATGCCTTTATTTAAGGTGGCAACTTGGGTTGATGACACTCTCAGTACAGTAGCTTCTAAACTGGAGCACAGCACCCAGACCTTTCCTGAGCTACAGGGAGAGCGGATTGTCTCCTTGCACTGCTGCGCTCTTTATACCTGTGCGCAGCTGGAAAACTGTCTATATTGGTGGTAAGTAGTGTAGTACAGTTCCAAACAGCACAAGTTCATTTTCTTTCTTGTCAGATGATTATACATTATTAAAATTAATATTTTCTTGATGTCAAAATAAAATGTTTTCAAGTATGCATTCTTTACTACTGAATCAAACCACTCCAAACATTATTTAGATTTACAGCAAGGTCATTCCTGCTCAACTGAGTCAAATTTTGACAAGACTCTGAGACTGTCTGAAAGGGTTGATGACCAGTTTTTTTGCTTACCTTGACAAAGTAAAACAAACAAATAACCCCCACTGGTTAAATGGACCAGTAAAACAAATTGGTAGCCACAGTTTATTTTGCAATGCTGATTTATTAACTTTTGTTAATTTAGTCTCTCAATAATCTAGACCCTGGTAGGCTGAACTTTAGATTATGATTAGCGCAATGATCCGCAAGAGTCTCCTGTACAGCAAACTAGACTAAGCAAACCTTTAATTTTTGTGAAATGTCAACTTTCCAGTAGTGCTAAACATCCTTTTTGGTTTTTATTTATTTATTTTTTTTTAACTTCTAGGGGTGTTGTGCCCTTTAGTCAGCGGAAAAAGATGCTTGAAAAGGCCAGGGCAAAGAACAAAAAGCCAAAGTCCAGTGCAGGCATCTCTTCAATGCCGAATATTACTGTTGGAACGCAGGTCAGTAATACCAGTGTGGGTGATTTTTTTTTTAAATGTTCTTTTCAACAGATTAATGATCCTGTTTTGGAATTCTATACACAAGCTGGTAATAAAATATATATTTAGGCAAGGATATGTGATACGTGGAGCGGAATAACACTTAACATGTGTTTAGCAGACTGTTGTAATTGTATGCCTTACCAACAGCTCATCTTCCTGAGCCAACAATCTTAAAGCCATCAAAGCTATACTTTTGAATAGTGTTTTTTGTTTTAAATCCAGCAACAGACACAAGCCTGTTAAATAGTTGACACGCTGGTATTACTCGGATAAAGCTGAGCTTGTGGTGCTGCATTTTGATATTTGTGTTTCTACTAGTAATCTTTTAAAATAAAAACATTTTTTGGCAAGAGTAATTTTTTTAGTTTAACTGGTGTATTTATAAATGGCTTGCAAAAAGGTTTTGTGTGTTATTTGCTAGGTGTGTCTTCGAAACAACCCCCTTTACCACACTGGTGCGGTTGCCTTTTCCATCAATGCTGGTATTCCCAAAGTTGGAGTGCTGATGGAGTCTGTGTGGAATATGAACGACAGCTGTAGGTTCCAGCTCAGGTCACCAGAGAGTTTGAAAAACCTGGAGAAGACCAGCAAAGCTACAGAAACAAAGTAAGGATATGATTTCAGTTGTGTACTAAAGTGTAAGTGATTTTATTTATTTATTTTTCTTGGTGTTTTTTCATAAAGTCACTATTGCTCGTCTTAAACTAACTTGAAGTTTACTCAATAAAATGGAAACAGACGAAACAGCAACCAGTAAGGACACCCATTAAAAGGAGGTGTCAAGGAGCTGGCCTGATATGTTCACAGGGTCAGGTTCATGCAATTGTCTTGCACAGTTGATTAGGCTATTCCCTTGATTTACTCTGTTGAAACCTTTTTGCTGGCATTTTACGTGAATGCATTGCCTCCTAGTGTGCCAGTGTGAAAACTAACATCACATTGTTCTGGAATCAGGAATTTCAGCCAAAAATAAAATTCATATATTTATGTATTAAATTTAGGATATGTAATTGGCTATCACACAGTATAGTCTATAGTCTATTTTCAGGGCTTTGGCTTGGATTGAATCTTCAGATTCAGAAATCCTGTTTTATCCAGATTGCCTAAAAATTATTGGACTTTTTATTTTTAAAGATTTATGAAATGCTTTTTGTACGTTGTGCACCAGACCTTTTTAATTTTAGTAACCCCTTACTTCATTTTTACTTTGGGAGACATAACGGCACAGAAAATGTTAACTGTAAAATCTTGAATAATGGCTCAGTGGAACCAGCTTCCTTTCCTTTTTTTTCTTTTTTTAATTCTGATTTTATTGACTGGGAAAAGGAAACGTTATTACCAAATGTAGTTTGCTGTATTTGGCAGGCTTGCAAAAACAGGCCTGGTCCAGGATTTAACTGTACATCCTTTCCTTGTTTTTCTCCACCAAATGCGGTCTTGATGTTATCTTTCTATATTGTGTGATTTTCATTTATTTATTTTTTTCTTAATAAAAGCATAAAAGCACTTGAGTACTGAATTAATATCCAACTTTAGGACTGAAAACAAACCTGAGTCTGTGAAGACTGAGATGGGACCTCCTCCTTCCCCAGCTTCCACCTGTAGTGACACTTCTTCCATTGCCAGCAGTGCATCCCTGCCTTATAGTAGGTTTTTCCCTTTCTTCATGTAACTAATGTGGGCATAGAATTGTTATCATTTTTAATGGTACTATGCCATGTTTTACATAATGAAGTATTCTGGTACACAGCCTTCACCATATAACAATATAAATAGTAATATAAATAATAATAATAATAATAATATAAATAATAAAAATAACAAATAATCTATTTTTATATATATAGTACCTTTCATAGTGGTCCACCACCACAAGCGCTTTGCAAGATACAAGACAAGCTTTACAAGATACAATGGTGTGTGAACTATGAATCAGCTGCAAAGTCACTTACATAGTTTAAAACAAAACTCTACTTGTGTGCTTTAAAAAAAAAAAAAAATGAACTAAGTTTACTCATTTCCGCTTAGCAGACGTGACCAACTACCCTGCACGTTCTGGGAAATGTTAAATTACTGCAGCAGTAATGGCAAATGATGGAGAAAGAAGCTTGGTGTGGAACTATTCTGGATTTCAGCCAGATGACAATGGCAATCTAGTTGAAGGCAGACAGTCAAAAATGTTTTAAAGAAGTGAAAAACAAGGAAACACCACCAATTTATTGAAACATCTTTCAGATCGCCACCCCGATCACTTTGCCGAAGTTTACTTTTTTCTTTGACTGTAGTTTCTTCAGTTCTTTTAGCTTAAGTGAATCCCCAGTGTGTATTACTTATAAAAAAGACACAGCAAAGATAACAAATAAAACAGGAATGAGCTACAAGCTGATCAAGGAGTTCATTGATGCTTGTTTATTTAGTCATTGGAGTGCATTTGCTATGAGCTGCAAAAATATGCTTTGCAGACATGTCATTAAAATTCAACTGCATGTCAAATGTTAGCAGTGTTTTTATATAATTTTGTGGTAATCCATATTTTGTGTATGTAATGTGATAGCTGTGAAACTGTGAATTGTATGCATTAGCGGTGGAAAGACCAGGATGAATACAGACTTCACTGCCAACATATCAGTTTCTCCTCCAGATAACAACAGGATCAATGTGACACTTCTCTTGCCATGGAAAGCACAGGACCTAGAAGCTTCTGAGCCACAGATGGCTGCAGGTTTAGCACAGAGTATGTGAGCAGAGTGGAGCGCTCATAAACGCAGCTCCTCGCTCGCTTCCTCTTTTGAAATCGCTCGCCCAAGACTTTTCCCAGTCCGCTCCGCTCCGGTGCTTCTAATTCTGCAGCCAGCTCCACTCACACTCTGTTCCACTGCTAGTGTAAATCGCTTCCAAAATGTAGAGATGTTAGTCGGTTCCTTTGAAATCGGGTATCAGTTTCCTTATTTGGAAGCAATGAAACGGATACAAATATCAGATATCCAGTTCCAGTGAGTACTATTATGTTTTCAGTAAAACTGATTATTAAAACATTAATTTCTGTCAAATACATTTGATAACTATAATTGACACATTCACACTTAAAAAAAAAAAAAAAAAAAAAAGTCTTTGAAATATTTATTACAGCAGTAACAGTTTTTTTAAGTTTTTATTTACTTTTTAATTACATTTATTTCCCTGGAGAATAATTCAATCTCCCTTTTTAAATGAAGTTATTTAAAACACTTTGGGTAAAGTGAATCATTTGGGATCATTTGCAAGACAATCCCAAGCTGAAGACGACACGATTTTCAGCTATCTGAAAAAGTAGTTTAATCCCAAGCCGATGGGGTCGTATTTTGGCTTGGGATCCTAACATACACTGACCCTTTTGCACATACCATGTGGTTAAAGATTTTTTTTTCATTGTGTAAGCTTTGTGAAATTTGCAATTCCCATGATTCGTGTACAAGCACACAATGGCTTTCGCTGTTATAATAAAACTCTTACTGTGCAGTTGGTTATTGTTTTTTTTTATTAACTTTAATTATGCACGCCGATTTCATAGATTGCACAATATTATCTGAGCATTGCAAAAGCTGCATCGTTTATGGTTCATATATTATATGTACAATGTCAAATATTTTTCCTTTGCAAAACATCTTTTGGAGTGGGAGTGCTGCCAGATGCTTTTTGCGCTCGGGCGCTTTACCCACGCCACTCCACTGCCTAGCAAAATGGTCCCGCTCCCCTCTGCTGACATGCTTTGGTTAAGCATGAAAGCAATATAAAGGACTTGGTTTATTACAGTAGCGAGAGTGGTTGTCTTTTGTATAATTTACTTTCTGTGCAATATTAACACCCAAGTGAGCATGATGGGCCGAATGGCCTCCTCTCATAGTAAAATGTCTTATGTTCTTATTTAAGGTGCACTGGGACGTTGTTTTGACGGATACTTTTGGCTTTGAATACGCTTAAACAGAATTATATTTTAATAACACGCAAGAGGAAGGCATCTACATTAGTGGCCTGTTTTGTTTTAGAAATGTAGCGCTAAATCTAATGCATAACTTTGAATTGCGCATATTAGCAGCATTTTTTAGTACTATAAGAATCTGTTCTTTGTGAGAATTTTTTTTTTTTTTTTTATTTTGTCTGCAGAACTAATTTATTGAAGTATTTGGAAGTGGTATCATTTGTATTCTCAAATGTAACACGTTACTGTGTTAATTTAAAAAAAAAAAAAAATTTGTTCCAGAGTCAGTCAGGCCAGTCTAGTTTTAAGATTTATACTGTTTTACTTTCTAAAAAATGTGAACATTATAGATTCTTTGAGGTATTACATTGTATGTGACTAATAACAATAAATGTTACAAACAGGAGGTCCATTTTGCCCATCTTGCTCATTTGGTGGTTTATTGAACCTCAAGCCATTTCTTGAAATATGCACTGAATCAGCTTCCACAACATGCTTCATTTTTAGAACACTTCTGAGATACCCATGTATGTAAAACATCTGGCCTATTTATAAAAAGTCTGCTTCAAGGAAAGTATTACTGTGTTATTTTGTTGTATAAGAATTGAGAGGCTGCTTGTAATTGGAGTTTTTGAAGGTGTCAAACACCAAGTTATGTAAGAAATAAAGTGGTATTTCACTGTATTGCACTTTACCAGTTTTATTTAAATTTTATAGCTGGTGGCAATGACCTTTTGAATACACAAACTGAATCTTTAAACAGGAAGCATTCCACCATGCTTTAGTATTATTAATTGTGTATTAGCCTCTGATGCACTTGCAAAAAAAATAAATTTGGCAGCCATTTAACAAGTAATGGACATAAGATCCAAAGTATCGTGATAGTATCGAATATCATGATACTGTGCATGGTATTGTATCGATGCTTCCTAAATGAGGTATTGCAGAACACTAGTGTATATATAGTACTCTCTGTGCTCCTCCCCAGGGCCACGGGAGCACAGAAAACAGCATAAAATGTAATTCCAGGCTTTTCTTTGAGTGTCATTTAATTACTGCTTTACAGAGCGACGGCGCTCAACCCCAGCACCTAAAGAAGAGGAGAAAGTGAATGAAGAGCAGTGGTGCCTGAGAGAAGTTGTGTTTGTTGAAGATGTGAAGAATGTTCCGGTTGGAAAGGTTAGGTTTTTAAGATAAATAAATTTCAACAACCCGTTATGTTCACAGTACACCAGGAAATGCCCTAGATATTTGAGCCTACATGTCTACGTACCAGCATTTGCTTAATTTCAAAACAAACTGCTTAAAGCCCAGAACACATTGACTCTCAAGCAAGATTCAGACTCTAATCAGAAATTTTAGCAACAGCTTCTAAAATAGAAGTAAAATTAAGGAGAACACATTTTGACAAAAGGTCTCTGTCCTGTTTTAAATCACAATTTCTAAATTGTTTTCATTTCCATTTCAGTACTGGATCTTAGACTTCTATGCATCTTTGAAGACTGGACTAGAAAAACACAAATTTAATATTACAGGCCTTTATTAAGCAAAGTAGTTACTTTTATTTATATATTTAAAAAAAAAAAAAAGCATGGTCTATTAAGTTTATTTTTTTATTTTTTTTATCTGGATTTACGGTGAATCTGTGTACCGGAATGGGTAATAAGGTTTTTTTTTGTCTGCTTTAGTTTCAAGATACAGCCATTGCAACAGCTCTTTTTTTTAACTTAAGGTACTAAAAGTCGATGGTGCATATGTTGCTGTGAAATTTCCAGGAACGTCTAACAGCGTGAGCAACCAGAGCACCTCCACTTCAGAGACTGATCCCTCCTCACTACTGCAGGACTGCAGACTGCTGAGAATAGATGAACTACAGGTATAGTCCAGCACTGGTAAAATAATAAGCACATATAAAAAGCAGTTAAGGTATTTGTTAGATGCAGAGTAGACCTACATTTGCAAATAAAAATTAGGTTTTTTCATAAAGCTGATTCATTTATCTACTGGACTGAAGTTGAAGTATCTCTTTCTTTAAAAAATACAAAGCTGCAGTTTGATTTCTTTTAAAAAGCAAAGTTGTTTTGTACCCTCCTACAGTAGATGCAAGGTAGTAGTAATCCATTGCCAGATTACAGTTAATACATCTAAGTCACTGTTCCCCTTTTTGTTAATATTAATGTCAAGCATTTCTTTGATGTATATAATTTAATTTTAACAGGTAGTGAAAACTGGTGGAACGCCAAAGGTTCCAGACTGCTTTCAACGGACTCCTAAAAAACTGTGTATCCCTGAAAAAGCTGAAATTCTGGCAGTGAATGTTGATTCTAAAGGTTAGTGTTGACAAAGTATAAAAATAACAGACTGCACATTCGCATTTAGTTTAGCCCTTAGACTTTTTGTAAAAGTATGGTTTCATAAGGTCAAG